>NC_138375.1:78574390-78739459 GCF_054177405.1 Leptonychotes weddellii | reverse complement strand
TCTTTATCAAGTTGACAATTGAAATATAATTTTAATAATATATCCCCATATGGGTGGACGAACCATGAGAGAAGATGGACTCTGAAAAACAAACTGAGTGTTCTAGAGGGGAGGGGGGTGGGAGGATGGGTTGGCCTGGTGGTGGGTGTTGAGGAGGGCACGTTCTGCATGGAGCACTGGGTGTTGTGCACGAACAATGAATCATGGAACACTTCATCTAGAACTAATGATGTAATGTATGGGGATTAACATAAGAATAAAATAAATAAATAAATAAATAAATAACAGAAAGATTAAAAAAATATATATATATATATCCCCATATGATTTTTGGCATAAAACTGATAAAAAACTTAAAAAACTTAAAATAGTGACAACACTATAAAAATTTTTCCACCTACTTATTTAGGTGAAAATATTTATCAATGTTTTCAACTACAAAAACAAAAAATAGGAATAGAAGGAGTGCAAAACTTGCCTCATTCTAGTAGTACATAATATGAATCCATGAAGATATAATACCTTTCATATAAAAAAAGACTTTTGTTACACAGCAAAAACTGATAGACTGAGTAAAATTCCTTTCACAGAAATTGTGGTAAGGGTCAATACATTTTACAACCCATCCTCTCGGTGCAGAGGAAACCATGTATATTCAATCTGGTGTGAATTTGTCCTTTCCACTTTCCTCAGTTTCTGCACTGACAAAAGCAGAAGCTGTGTTTTTTCCTCATTTAAATGACAAGCTTCCCTCCTTTGACAGTGTCTAAAAGTAGATGTTGTTTTAAAAGCCTCTTTCAGGGCACCTGGGTGGCTCAGTTGGTTAAGCGACTGCCTTCGGCTCAGGTCATGATCCCGGAGTCCTGGGATCGAGTCCCACATCAGGCTCCCTGCTCAGCGGGGAGTCTGCTTCTCCCTCTGACCCTCCCCACTCTCATGCTCTCTCTATCTCATTCTCTCTCTCAAATAAATAAATAAAATCTTTAAAAAAAAAAAGCCTCTTTCATGCATTTAATTTTTTACTTATTCTTTTTATTGAGATACAACATAAAGCACATAAATCTTAAATGTACAGCTTAATTAATTTTTAAAAAACATATGTCAATGGAAGCTCCATCCAGATCAAAATGTAAAATACTATTTAGTACCACAGAAGCCTCTTCTTGCATCTTCCCAGTCATTGCCACTCCCCCCAGCCCATACACCAAAGCGTAAGCACTGTTCTGACTTCTATTATAATAGGTTAAGTTCTGTCTGCTTTTTGAACTTCCAAAACAGAATCATACAATATATACTCCTTTAGGTCTGGAAACTGAAAAAAAAAAAATAAGTCACAGGATGAGAGAATATATTGGCAATACACATATCTGACAAGGGACTTGTACCAGGATATATAAATACAAACCAAAAAAAGACAGACAATCCAGTTTTAAAATGTGCAAAAGACTTGAACAAGTATAACCAAATAATATTTCATACATTTTGAGGATCTTCCTTTTAAGCCCTGAGTCTTTTGAGATCTCAGACTCCAAAGCTTAAAGTTCCCTTATTTAAATTAACTAATGTCTTCATTCACATATCCATAAAACATTTGTTTAATATCTTCTATGTTCAAGGCACTGTGTTGTATAATGGAAGGTAAGATAGATAAAGTTCCTGGCCTCAGGGAATGAAAGGTCCAGTAGTTGAAATAAGTCATGGGGAAAAAAAAAATGGCCACGCTCAATATAAATAGCAATACTGGCCACAACAGAAATAAAATTACTGACTGTTCCTACTTGACATTAGGGGAAGAGTAGAGAGAATTGATTAAAGAAGAAAAGGTGATATTTGGCAGATTTAATATCTTGTGTCATACACCTGAAACAAAACTTAGACAAATACCCCCAGGGAATGTCTCTCTTGATGATTTTCTTTCCCATGCTTCTCTCATCATGGAAGTCAGACTTTGGGTCCTATGAGAGGAGGCTATAAAAAGCTTTATGGCCATAATTTGCTGGATCAGAACCAAGAACCATTCTTACTTTTAATTCTATTCTGCCCTTGGTATTCCAGAACTAGATAACTCTCCAATCTGAACTACATTCCACAAATTATTGGATTTTCTAACCCTTAATGCTGATATCCTAGTAACTGCATTCCTCACATCTACCTGTATACCTTAATCTAGCATTTTTAATGCTTAGTCACCATCCATCATCTATTCGTTCTCTCTTGTTTCTGTATGCCATATCTGGAACCCTGTGCAGTCCTCAGGTTAATAGTAGCTTTATCCATATGTGTCTGTGTGTTTGTATTTTGATTTTGGAATTTTTTCTTGGTATTTTAAATCCATATGCACTTCCCCAATACAACAAACAGACCTCTAGTCTTGCTCTTGAGTTTGGACCCCTGGTTTTCACTCAATTCTGAACCACTTCCACTCTCTAGATTCAAGGCTTCCTCAGTTAAGCCCATCTTACAGCTATAAATGTGCCAGCCACAACAAAAGAAAAAAAGAGGAAAGAAATTTTTTAATAAAAGCATGCAATGGACACAACCTATTCTTTTCAAATTAGGATATCAATTTTTAAATTGTTGCATCTCTCATCCACATGTATTTCATGAATTTCCCTTATGCTTTTGTAACACACTGAGTCATAACCTAGAATAGTTTTCTCAAAATCTAGCCTATCTGCATCAGAAAATACTAAGGGTACTTACCTGAATAAGATTCTTCGACTCCGCTGCAACCTACTGAATCAGAACCTTTGGACCTGGGGCACCTGGGTGGCTCAGTTGGTTAAGCATCTACCTTCAGCTCAGGTCATGATCCCTGCATTTGGCTCCCTGCTCAGAGGGGACTCTGCTTCTCCTCCCTCTGGCCCTCCCTTGCACTCCTCACTTGTGCTCTCTGCTCTCTCGCTCATGCTCTCTCTCAAATAAATAACTAAAATCTTAAAAAAAAAAAAAAAAAGAGTGTTAGAAGAAAGATTACCCAATAGTAATGAACATGCCTAACACGACATTTTTTTTTTTTTCTGAACACCATTTTCCAAAAAAAGTAACCAGGGCTGGGCTAGGGGAAATGGTATCAGAGGTTAAAGTGTGTCTTCTGACATGATGCGCTGAGAAGGACACAAAATCACTTGTCCACTATTTTTGGCAAAAATGCATTATATCAACTTTAACATGAGATAACATCAGACAAATTCAATTTGAAATAGATTTATCCTACCAAATACTGGCTAGCACTCTTTCAAGATGTCAAGATCACAAATGAAAAAGTATGACTGAGAAAATGGCCCAATTTTAACAGACTAAGGAGCCATGATCAGGGTGAATTCTCAGGCTTTGACCTTTGTATTACAGTTATGAGAGATGTTATTGTATGGTGAAGATGGGTGAAAGAACTCGTTATACATTTTTTAAGAGTTCTGTAAGTCTGGAAATACTTGAAAATTAAAAGTTTTTAAAAAAGGATTTAATGTAGGAAAGGGAATTTGTTTTATTTTGATATGACTCAAACTCTCTTTCAAAAGTTGTTCCTAATTCTGTATTTAATTGCCATTTTAGCTTTTTTAAAGATTTTCCTTATTGTGACATTAATGCCCCATTGGCAGCAAGAAGAATCAAGAGTTAAATGTTCTGCAGTAACATTTCACCCTTTCTTCTTCCAATAACTTTCTCCTCTCCTTTTAAACTTCAATTGTGTTATTCTCCCATTAAACCTGTAGGAGACAGAAGTCCTTATTTATTTTTCTAAAATTTTATGTATTGTACAGCTTTTTATAAACTTCCAACATCACTGAAATACTATAAAAATATGATTCTGGACACTATGGTTAAATAATTGCTACTGTCTTGATAGTTACTCAGAATAATGTAGTTAAAGCATTATTCTAAATTCCATAATTAAATAATTAGAGTTGTCTTGCTTGCATGCTATTTTCATTATTAGTTCTGTTTTTCCTTATTTTTTGTCTTACTGAGGCAATGCTGACATATCTCTGGAATGTGCTGGCTTTTTTTTTTTTTTTTGAGTGGTTCCTCGAGTGGAATGATATGACAACTTTCAAGTGATTTTCTATTGCTTCCTTTTCTTTTTTCCTTTATTATTTTCTCATTTTTTCTTTTTTAATTGTAGTAAAATACAAATAATATAAAATTTACCATCTTAACCACTTTTAAGTGTACAGTTCAGTAGCATTAAGTATATTCACATTGTTGAAAAGTTCTAAAATTGTCTTTTTTTTTTTTTTACTTTTATTTATACATCCAAGAAAAGATATAAAGCAAAGATGGTTTGCTTAATTTTGGAGAACTACTAAGGAGAGTGTATTCTAGTTTCATGTACCATTTTTCAAACATTATTTGGAATCATTCACATGAGAGATGAATAAAAGGATTAGAGCTAATTTTGATCTCAAATGATTAGGAACAAAAACCAAGCGAAGAGAAGTAGTGAGCTAAGATACAGTTATGCTCCTCCTATATAGAACTTGTCTATCTAATGAACTCAACTGTCCAGAATACAACTTTACCAGCAAAAGTAAGTATATAAAGGTCTCTAAGGAAACAAAATTAGTGTAACAAAATCCATGTTTTTAATTTTGTATACTTCAGGCACAAAAGAATTTCATGCCCTCGTTCAAGACTTTACTCTTATTTGGGCCACTGGGTGGCTCAGTTGGTTAAGCACTGGACTCTTGATTTAGGCTCAGGTCATGATCTCAAGGTCGTGAGATCAAGCCCCTATAGGGGCTCCACACTCAGCAGGGAGCCTGCTTGAGATTCTCTCCCTCTCCTTCTGCCCCTCCCATCCTGCCCCCCGCCCCGCCCCACTCAAGCTCTCTCTCAAAAAATAAATCTTTAAAAAAAAAAAAAAAAGAGCTTGCTCTTACTTTAAGGACAACATAACATACTTGGCTACCTGGTATCTAAAAATTACAGTCTAAAAATAACAAATACAAAATAAAAAAGAGGAATGCTTTTAGGCAATATTGGTAATACACTGAAAATAAGAAGTTATATGTGGAAAGGAAAACCATGAAAAGCAAAAAAAATGAGTGTATTGTTAAAGAATTTTAAAGAATAAAAATATCATATCTCAAAATTCCTGGAGGCTATAATAAATTAAAAAACGTTTTAATAAGTGATTCTTATAATGATATGTTCAGCATATTCTATTTTTAAATACAGGGCATGAAAATAAAATTATACTGAGTGATTTCTATGTGGCGGTATCAATAGGCTTAAGTTATAGGATATATACTGCATTCATAATGTAAAAAATAAGGTGCCTTTTATTTTTGTGATTGTTTGAAATATGAGTGCGTCATACTAATGTGGGGGAAGGGAAACATATTGATGCAAAAAAACTGCACCAGAATCATTTTTTTTCCAAGATATAATATCACACAACTAGTTATTCTACTTCTCCAATTTTCAAACAAAATTCTGGAAATAAGAATATCATTCTTTCAGAGTCCATTTTTCCCTAAATCTTGACTTTCCATTAAAATGTTACTAAACATGTAGCATTAAAACAAGAGGACAAAGGCAAACACTGAAGAAAAGTATGGAGAGATATTAGACTAGAAATGCTTAAAGACATTCACTGAGAAATGACCACAGGCATTCACAGAGCAATTTATGTCTTAGAAGATGCCCAATTTGGCAACTGATAAAGGCTTAAGAGGAAAATCCCAATAAAAATTGAGACTACAAGCTCCATGAGGCAAAGAAACCTGCCTCTCTTCATCACCATATTGCCAATGCTTATCATGTAGAGCAAAGACTTTAGATAGCAAAATCTGGATCCAGATGGGGTGCTTTCTACACACTATTACTCTTCATTTTCTCAAGTATTCCAGTGAACGAAGGAGAAATGACACCTGTAGCAAGTAAACAGGTTTCTTTCTGGACTTAAAGTAATTTATTGTAACAGACCCTGTGTATCTAAAGTAGCATTATATGTTGTTATTGTTGTTGTTTTTAAATCAGCTCCCAAAACTTCCTCAGAGTTTTTGTGATGATAACTTTGTTAAACATTTCAATAAGCACACCAGCACCGTATTAATTGCGATGTACACAAAGCATCATTGTTGGCCTAGCCCACCTCTTTAAACTCTATGTCTGCTTTAACTATAGCCAATGAAAGAAATTTCAGAAACTAGGTTCCCTGTATTCTTGTTGTGTTTTAAATTTAATATGAATAACTGACATTTTCCATTCATTTCTTTATCAAACATGTATTAAGTGTCTACTCTTACCAGTTACTCTACTAGACACCAGAAATACCATGGTGGGGAAAACAAACACAGCATTTTCTCTCATGGATCTTATACTCTAGTATGAAAAACAGGTAAAATATGCAACAAAATTAACAAAATAAAGAAAATTGTAAGAAGTATTAGAGGAAAAATATGGGATTAAAATAAGAATAACAGAAGTAGCAGGAGAGGTGAGGGGGAGGATCTGATTTAGTCAATAAAGTTTTCCCAAAGAGGTGACATTTAAGCTAAAATTTGAAAAATGATGCAGCACATAGATTGAAAAGAGATTGAGAAGATGATCCTCTAAAGCTGGAAGGGGATTGTCATGTTAAGGAATTGAAACAAGACTGGGATGGCCAAGACCTAATAAAGAGGCCATAATACAGAGTAAGGTTTTTCCCTCAGAGCATTGAGAAGCCATTGAAGGATGTTAAAGAGGGGGTTTATCTGGCCTAGTTATAGATGATATATTTTTCTTAGTTTTTTAAACTAAATTAAATAAATACTGCTAACTTAAATTTGATTTGCTCTGAAATTTTCCATAATACACTTGAAATAAAGGTTTCACCAACCTTTATTGTTTGAACCTGTTTGTGCTAAAGTGAAACTCAATTTTAACGGCTGTCTTCCAAAGATCACTCCTTACTGAACTCTCATAAACTCACAACCACTTAGGTCCTTAAACATCCTAGCTGGAAGCTCTGTTTTCCCTATCCTCATCATGACCACGGAGATCTACAGTTCCCACTATAATATGACAAAGTGCATTAACTGTCTGCACCAAGGGGCTCCATTTGTTGTGTTGGCAGTTTTTGTTCTTCCTTTCACCTCCCTAATGAGGCCCAGTCCCACTCACTGATGTCCTATAGCAGTCAGACAAACCACCGTCTCAAGTTCTGCCAGGAATCAAAAATAACATTAATAGCATTCTATATTGTCTATCTATATTTAATGATAATGGATAATATCTCTGATGACATTTTTTCAAAATTTGTTTCTGCATTTCCCCTTCATTTGGAAAGATGCCTTCCTGAGTATCTGTCTACCTAGCTCGTTTTGAGAATGTAAATGCTCATTCACCCTGTGACTCCTATATTATAACCTGTCTAAAGAAGTGCTTTAAAAGATCCTGATTTTACCACCTGGAAGGAGAGTAGGCCTCATAATTGTTCAGGAGAGTTATCTATACAACCCCCACTAGGAGCCCATGTAGCTAACATGATTCTGCACATGGGCTCACAGATATCCTAGCACTTCCTCAAGGGAAGAGGATTCTTTTCCCAGGACACAGGACATTTCAGAAAAGGGATAAATGGAGATACCATCTCCTTCAATACTCATGAGTCTGCGTAATTTATACCTTCTAGACCCAATAGTTTTTACCTGTGGTAGTCATGGTTTCTCTAGACTTCATAGTTCCATACTCTTTCCAAAGTCACATGGAAAGATGCCAGACCAAGATATAGGACATGACTCTTTACAACATTCCCCTGCAGACTCTTATGACCCGAGTACCCCAGCAAGACTAATTATCTCTCTGTATGAGGACACAGAATGAGCTAATATATGCAAAAATACCCTGAAAGATACAAAATGGTGTGCAAACATAAGGTACTAAGACCATGGCTTATTGCCTTTGCATCCCCAATGGCTAACACAATATCTGGTGTGCAGCAGGCTCAGAAGAGATGATAGATAGATAGATAGATAGATAGATAGATAGATAGATAGATAGATATAGATTTTTATATGTAATATGATATATATGATAAATTATGTATATATGGAAAGAGGGCAAGAGAGAATGAATAAATCTGATTAACTGCATTTGAGTATCAACAAATTCAGCTAGGGGTGTGTTTGGGGTTATTTCACTTTATCTTTTCTATGATCTCATGTTACCCAACTTTCCCCAATATACACACATATATATATCCAAGGTCCTCCAGGCTGGCACATGGTGCACCCCCCTCCCCAGTCCTTAGTACCTTAGCTCTGTTATCTCCAACCTTTTTCTTCCCACATTCCCATCAGCTATTAAGTGGAAGAGCAGAAATTCAAGTCCAGGGCTGTCTGTCTCCAACACTCTTTTCACTAATCTCTGCTCCTTCTCAAGGAATTTCTGGTTCTGATGACTTGATATTGATGGAAGGATTTTCCTGGAATTCCTCAAACCACTCAACATGTGGTACAGCCTCTCCCTCCACAGTAAATGTAATACTCTTTAGAAGTCACCTTTATGTATCAGGAAGTGGTTGAACTTTTAGAAATTTGAGTTTGGGGTGTTGAATTGAAAATGAAGTCATCTGAAGACTCAAATGAGGACAAAAATCCTATCCCGTGTTGTTAATTCTTGTGCTCTTAAGCCAGTGAGTGTGAGAGTCAGACTCGAGGAGTATTTTAGAGATACAGCCAGTTGTCTTATCACCCAGTGACTCAAAAGCAGCCCCTGATGAGTCACACATTGCTTCTGTCACAGCAAATCAGCCATGAGCCAAAAGTCATCAACTGCATGGAGAGCTGTGCTATCAGTGATTCAGAGCAGTTTTCCCGTTTCTTCTGAGGATCAGAAAGGACTCAGTTAAAGCACAAAGAATTTAGAATGGATTTGGATAAGAATACAGAGTGTCAAAGTGGTAAGAAAGTAAAATTTCCCAGTGGTAGCATAAAGCAGGGGTCCTCCCCCAACCTTTTTTTTAAATTAAAGGATGAGGCAGTTTAAGGTGCAATAGGAAAATCCTGAACTCACCTTTTCCCATGGACACAACAAATTTATAGCTACATGTAGAACAATTACCTATGAAAAGAATCTGAGAATTAGCTAAACAGCTACTCCACAACAAATACAGGCCAGATCAAGATGGTAGGACAGTCAGAGGTGATCTTGCCAAAAGCTCACTCCCAGCACAGTGACCCACCATCCTCACAAATATGGAACTCCACCCTGAGGAGTGAGGGTTTTTATGCTCTCTATCAGGCACCCCAAAACTTGGGACCTGTATCAGAGAGATGAGCTTCCAAAATGTTTGGCTTTGAAAACCAATGGGGCTTACATCCAGGAGAACCATAGGGCTATAGAGAATGGAGATTATGCTCTTGAAGGGCTCCTGTAAAAACCCAATAATGCCAGGACCCAGTGCAAAAGCAGCAGCTGGAAAAAAGCCGAGACCATATGTGAAGGAGTTTCATTTGCTAATCTTAAAGCATCTGCCACAGGGGCAAAAGCCTGTTGAGACTCCCTATGGAGATGGAGGTGCTAGCAGGAACCATTTTCACATTTTCTCTCTACTTTGCTAGTGCTGGCACTGGTGGGAACAATTTTTGCACCCTTGTTCTAACCTGCTAGCACTCCCCAATGTGCTGCTGCCATGCCCCACCCCCACCAATGCAATGGCACTGTGGTGCTGCCTTGCCCCCCACCCAGGACCTTCTAAACCAGCATACACACACAGACTACACAGGAGACATGCACCTGGAACACTGGCCTTTGCTGGCCAGGAGGGGTTGAATTTCTGAGACCCATGGGTCTAAAACAAATCTAAGTAACAGTTCAAGAGACAACCGAGAACTAGGGAAGGTTAAGCAATAAGGTTCATCTCACTACACAGGGCCATCCCTTCAAGACTAGGAAAGATAGCTATTCACCTAACACATAGAAACAAACACATAGTTAAGCAAAATGAGGAAACAGAGAAATATGTTCCAAATGAAAGAACAAGATAAAGCTCCAGAAAAAAGCTTCAATAAAATGGTGATAAGTGATTTATCTGATAAAGAGTTCAAAGTAATAATGGTCATAAAGATGCTCACTGAACTTGGAAGAAAAAGGGATGAACACAGAGAACTTAAGAAGAGACAAAATATAAGAAAGTATCAAAAAGAATTTACAGAGCTGAAGAAAATAATAACTGAAAAGCAAAATACAGTAGAGGGGTTTAATAGAAGACTAGATGAAAGAGAAGAAAGAATCAGTGATCTGGAAGACAGGGCAGTAGAACTCACCCAAACAGAGCAGCAAAGAGAAAAAAAAAAGAATTTTAAAAAAATGAAGATAGATTAAAGGACCTATGGGACAATATCAAGTAGAATACCATTCACATTATAGGGTACCAGAAGGAGAAGAAAGAGAGAAAGGGGTATAAAATTTATTTGAAGAAATAATGGTTAAAAATTTCCCTAACCCAGGGAATGAAATAGATATGCAGATCCAGGTATCCCACAGAGTTCCAAACAGATGAACTCAAAAAACTCACACCAAGATACATAATAATTAAAATGTCAAAAATTAAAGAGAGAATCTTAAAAGCAACAAGAGAAAAACAACTTGTCACATACAAGGGAACCCCCATAAAACTATCAGCAGATTTATGAGCAGAAATTTTGTAGGTCAGAAGAATGTGGCATAATATAGTCAAAGCACTGAAAGAAAAAACTTCCAACTAAGAATACTGTGTCCAGCAAGGTCATCATTCAGAATTGATTTTCCAGACAAGCAAACGCTAAAGGCGTTTGTCTCTACTAAACCAGCCCAATAAGAAAAATTTAAATGGACTGCTTTAAGTTGAAAAGAAAGGGCACTAATTTGTAATAAAACATACAAAAGTAAATATCTCACTAGTAAAGGTAACCATGTAGTAAAGGAAGTAAATTACTCACTAATACAACTAGTATGAAGGTTAAAAGACAAAAGCAGTAAATACAACTATTAACTATAATAATTAGTTAAAGGATACACAAAATGAGAAGATGTAAAATGTAACATCAAAAACATAAAATGTGGGTGGTGGGAGTAAAAATACAGATTTAAAATGTGTTTATTTTTTAAATACAGATTTAAAATGTGTTTAAACTTAACTTGTTATCAGCTTAAAATAGACCATTATATGTAAGCCTCATGGTAACCACAAAACAAAAACCTATAATACAAACACAAAAGATAATGAGACAGGAATCTAAACATAACACTACAGAAAGTCAACAAACCACAAGGGAAGAAAACAAGAGAAGAAAGGAACAGAGGAGCTACAAAATAGCCAGAAAACAACAAAATGGCAATAAGTACATATCTATCAATAATTACTTTAAATGTAAATGGACTAAATTCTCTAATCAAAAGACATAATGTAGCTCAGTGGATTAAAAAAAAACAAAACATCTATATGTTGCCTATAACAGACTCACCTCTGATGTAAGGACACACACAGACTGAAAGTAAAGGGATAGGAAAAGATGTTTCAAGCAAATGGAAAAAAAAAAAAAAAGAATAACTGGTGTAACAGTACTTAATAACAGACAAAACAGACTTTAAAACAAAAAATTTATAATAAGAGACAAAGATGGGCATTACATGATAAAGGGGTCAACCCAACAAGAGGATATAACAAATATGAATATCTATGTACCCAACATAGGAGTACCTATATATATAAAGCAAATGTTAATAGACCTAAAGAGAGAGATCAACAGTAATAATAGTAGGGGACTTTTATACCCTACTTAAATCAGTTGATAGATCATCCAGACAGAAAATAAAGAAACATCAGCTTTAAATGACACATTAGACTAGACGGACTTAATAGATATATACAGAACACTCTATCCAAAAACAGCAAAATACACATTCTTCTCAAGTACATGGGGAACATTCTCCAGGACAGATCATAGGCTAAACCACAAAACAAGTATCAATAAACTTAAGAAGACTGAAATCATATCAAGCATCCTTTTCTGACCAAAATGGTATGAAACTAGAAATCAATTACAACATGAAAACCGAAGAATCACAAACATGTGGAAATTAAACAACAAGATCTTATACAACCAACAGGTCAATAAACAAATCAAGAATAAATTTAAAAAATAGCTTGAGACAAATGAAAATGGAAACACAATGGTCCAAAATGACTGGGATACAGCAAAAGCAGTTCTAAGAGGAACATTTATAATGACACAGGCCTACCTCAAGAAACAAGAAAAATCTCAAATAAACAACCTAAGTTTACACTCAAAAGAACTAGAAAAAGAATAACAAAGCCAAAAGTTAGTAGAAGGATGGAAATAATAAAGATTAGAGGTGAAATAAATGACTAGAGACAAAAACAAAAACATATTAAAGCTCAATGAAACTAAGAGCTGGTTCTTTGAAAAGATAAGCAAAATTGACAAAATTTTAGCTAGACTCATTAAGGAAAAAAATAAAGCATTCAAAAATAAAATCAGGAACATAAGAGACCACACGAACAAATTGGACAACCTAGAAGAACTGGATAAATTCCTCAAAACATACAATCTTCCAAGACTGAATCAGGAAGAAACAGAAAATCTGAATAGACTGATTACTAGTAAGGAGACTGAATAAGTAATCCAAAAAACCCAACAAACAAAAGTCCAGGACCAGATGACTTCACTGGTGAATTCTACCAAACATTCAAAGAAGAGTTAATACCTATCCTTCTCAAACTCTTCCAAAAAACTGAAGAGGAGGGGATTCTCCCAAACTCAAGGACAGCATACCTTGATACCAAAACCCAGACAAGGACACTGCAAAAAAAAGAAAATTACAGGCCAATATCCCTGATGAACCCACATGAAAAAATCCTCAACAAAATATTAGCAAACTAAATTCAACAATGCATTAAGGGGATCATACACCATGCTCAAGTGGGATTTAACTCCAGGAAGCAAGGATGGTTCAACATCTGCAAATCAATCAACATGTTACAACACATTAAAGGATAAAAATCATACAATCTTCTCAATAGATGCATAGGAAGCATTTGACAAAATTCAACATCTATTTATGATAAAAATTATTTTTTTAATTTAAATTCAATTAGCCAACACATAGTACATCATTAGTTTCAGATGTATGATAAAAATTCTTAACAAAGTGGGTATAAATGAACCATACCTCAACATAATACAGGCCACATATGACCAGCCGAAAGCTAATATCATACTCAACAACAAAAAGCTGAAAGCTTTTCCTCTAAGATCATGAATAAGACAAAAATACCCACTCTTGCCATTATAGTATTAGAAGTCCTAGGGAGAAAAACTAAGCAGGAAAAGAAATAAAAGGCATCCAAATTGGTAAGTAAGAAGTAAAACTATCATATTTGCAGATGGAGTGATTTTACATACAGAAAACCCTAAAAACCCCACCAAAAAAACTGTTAGAACTAATAACCAAATTCAGTAAAGTTGCAAGGCACAAAATCAATATACAAAAAAAAAAAGTCTATTGTTTTTTTATAAATTAACAGTTATCAGAAACAGAAAATAAGAAAACAATTCCATTTACAATTGCATCAAAAAGAATAAAATACCTAGGAATAAATTTTACCATGGAGATGAAAGACCTATACACTGAAAACTATAAGACACTGATGAAAAAACTGGAAGACAATAAAAATAAATGGAAAGATGTCCAATGCTCATGGATGAGAAAAATTAATATTATAAAAATGTCCATATTATCCAAAGCACTAAAGATTCAGTGCAGTCCCTATTAAAATTCCAGTGGCATTTTTCAGAGAAATAGAACAAACAGTCCTAAAACAAAACAAAACTCACAGGTACAGAAACTAGATTGGTGTTTACCAGAGGGAGGTGGGTGAGGGGGTTGGGTGAAATGGCTGAGTACAAACTTCTAGTTACAAAATAACTAAGTCATGGGGACAATGCATGGCATGGTGGCAAGCTTTGGTCAATAACATTGTATTGTAAATATGAAAGTTGCTAAGAAAGTAAATCTTAAAAGTTTACAAGAAAAAATATTTTTCTTTGTAACTTTGTATGATGAGAAACAGTAACTAGAGTTTTTATAATGTATACAAATGTCAAATTGTTATGTTGTACACCTAAAACTAATATAATGTTGTCTGTCACTCATACTTTCATTTTTTTAAAAAGAAAAAGAAAAGGAAAGGAAAACTACTCATTTCCCTAAACTTTTAACAGGTAGAGCTGGGGAAGGTACTGCCAAAAAAACCAATAGGCTGAAAGCAAGATAAAGATCACTCCTCCCAAACACAGCTCCAGAGCCCCCCCAAACCTCTGCCTACAATTTAAGGAATTATAATGGCAACAATCCATTACATGTGTGAAACCTACTAGTACAGTTTGATGTGTTAGTTGGAAACTACTGAAACAAAAACTATTTTGCAAGAGAATTTTTTTTAAGTACACAGTTTCCCCAAATGATTGAAATGCTATTTTACTTAAAAGCAGAGAGAACCGTAAGATACCTAGGAATAAACATAACCAAGGAGATAAAGGATCTGTGCTCTGAAAACTATAGAACACTTATAAAGAAATCGAGGAAGACACAAAGAAATGGAAAAATATCCCATGCTCATGGATTGGCAGAACAAATATTGTTAAAATGTCTATACTACCCAAAGCAATCTTAACATTCAACGCAATCCCTATCAAAATGCCATCAATATTTTTCACAAAGTTGGAACAATCTTCAAATTTGTATGGAACCAGAAAAGACCCCAAAGAGCCAGAGGAATGGTGAAAAAGAAAACCAAAGCTGGTGGCATCACGATGCTGGACTTCAAGCTGTATTACAAAGCTGTAACCATCAAGACCGTATGGTATTGGCACAAAAACAGACACAGAGATCACCAGAAATGGATCCTCAACTCTATGGTCAACTCAATCAATCATCGACAAAGCAGGAAAGAATATCCAATGGAAAAAAGACAGTCTCTTCAACAAATGGTGTTAGGAAAACTGTAGAGCCACATGCAGCCACAAGAATGAAATGACCACTTTCTCACACCATACACAAAAATAAACTCCAAATGGATGGAAGACCTAAATGTGAGACAGGAATCCATGTGAGACAGAAATCCATCAAAATCCTAGAGAAGAACACAGGCAGCAACCTCTTTGACCCCAGCCACAGCAACTTCTTGCTACACATGTCTTTAAAGGCAAGGGAAGGGGCGCCTGGGTGGCTCAGTTGGTAAGCGACTGCCTTCGGCACAGGTCATGATCTCAGTGTCCTAGGATCGAGCCCCACATCGGGCTCCCTGCTCTGTGGGAAGCCTGTTTCTCCCTCTCCCCCTCCCCCTACTTCTGTTCCCTCTCTCGCTCTCTCTCTCTCTGTCAAATAAATAAATAAAATCTTTTTTTTTTTTTAAAGATTTTGTTTATTTATTCGACAGAGAGAGACAGCGAGAGAGGGAACACAAGCAGGGGGAGTGGGAGAGGGAGAAGCAGGCTTCCTGCCAAGCAGAGAGCCCGATGTGGGTCTCGATCCTAGGACCTGGGACCATGACCTGAGCCGAAGGCAGCCGATTAACGACTGAGCCACCCAGGTGCCCCAATAAATAAAATCTTTAGAAAAAATAAAATAAAGGCAAGGGAAACAAAAGCAAAAATGAACTATTGGGACTTCATCAAGATGAAAGGCTTTTGCACAGCAAAGGAAACAGTCAACAAAACTAAAAGACAACCTACAGAATGGGAGAAGATATTTGCAAATGACTTATCAGACAAAGGGCTAGTATCTCAAATCTATAAAGAACTTACCAAACTCAACACCCAAAGAACAAATAATCCAGTTAAAAACTGGGCAGAAGACATGAACAGACATTTCTCCAAAGAGGACATAAAATGGCCACAGACACATGAAAAAATGCTCAATATTACTCAGCATCAGGGAAATATAAATAAAAACCACAATGAGATACCACCTCACACTGGTCAGAATGGCTAAATTTAACAACTCAGGAAGCAAGAGATGTTGGTAAGGATGAGGAGAAAGGGGAACCTTCCTACACTGTTGGTGGGAATGCAAACTGGTGCAGCCACTCTGGAACACAGTATGGAGGTTCCTCAAAAAGTTAAAAATAGAACTACCCTATGATCCAGCAATCACACTACTAGGTATTTACCCAAAGGATACAAAAATACTGATTCAAAGGGGCACAGGCACCCCAATGATTATAGCAGCAATGTCCACAATAGTCAAACTATGGAAATAGTCCAGATTTTCATCAAAAGATGAATGGGTAAAGAAGATGTGGTACATATATACAATGGAATATCACTCAGCCGTCAAAAATAATGAAATCATGCCATTTGCAAGGATGCAGATGGAACTAGAGGGTATTATGTTAAGTGAAATAAGTCAGTCAGAAAAAGACAAATATCCTATGATTTCATTCATATGTGGAATTTAAGAAACAAAACAGATGAACATAGGGGAAAGGAAGGAAAAATAAAATAAGACGAAATCAGAGAGGGAGACAAACAAACCATAAGAGAATAAGAGACTCTTAACTATAGGAAACAAACTGAGGGCTGCTGGAGGGGAGATGGGGTGGGGGACTGGGGTAACTGGGTGATAAGCATTAAGGAGGGCACTTGATGTAATAAGCACTGGATGTTATATGCAACTGATGAATCACTAAATTCTACTTCGGGCACTAATAATACACTATGTGTTAACTAAATTGATTTTAAATTTTAAAAAAAAGCAGAGAGAACTTCAATAGGTAAATTTTTAAATTCTTTGAAAATCTATAGCTCTGTAATTCTGATATGTTTATTAAAAATAAATACATAATACAAATCTTTTATATAAGTCATTAGCTCTGAATATTTCTATTATTAATAATTATATTCTGTGAAGCTAAAACAAAATAAATGCTACAATAGAAGGGATGTCTTGACATCTTGAGTTCTCCAGCCAGCTATCTGAATTGGACATATAGGCTAATAATTTCAAGCCAAAGGTATTTTATAGAGGTAAATGAACATTGCTGTGTGTTTGCCTTCCTATACCTTGAACATCATCTAAAGGAAATAAAACCCAGTTGGTCAAGAGTTGTTTAGATATTTATGAAACTGAAATTAATTTCAAATTAACCTAGCATTTTAAATGCTAGCTACACCTGAATTTTTTTTTTAAGGTCTTCTATTTTTAGTACAGCATAACTTTTAGTAGCTGGCATTAGGTTCTCAAAATGCTCTGCAGTGGGGGAGGGGTGACCAACCAACCTCTTAAAGAGAGTAATACAATGAACATACATTTTTTATGGCACTTGTTTATCTATCCTCTCTGGAAGGCAGGAATGCAGAGATTTTATTTCCTACTCTCATCCAGGGCTAGAATTTTATCAGGTCCCTGCCAGAGCTGAGTTCTGCTAGTTCCAAAAGGAAATCTTATAAGTAGTAAATACTAAATGGAAACCCTGGGAAATCTGACTACACAAAATTCAAAAGTAATAGCTTCATAATTCAAAACAGAATTTCTGTGTCTCTCGTAACAGTATGTTAAGCTAAGTAGAAAGATCTCTAGAGTTTTAGCAACTCTAATCGTGCCCTATTTGCCCTTATTGCCTATAGGCCATGTTTTCTCAAGGACATTAACAAAGCAAAGTGTGACCTATTTGCATATTTGATCATAGAAGGGCCCAAATCTTACTTACAAGTGTTTGTTTCTTGGAGCCCTGATCAAAACAGTTTCAATAACTGTCCAGTCATAATATTACACATGAAAATAGTTTTGATTTTTGTAGTCATAGAATAGCTCCCAAAGAGTTTCCTTGAAGTCTTGTTAAACAAATATTTAGAGAAAATTTTATTAAGCAAAGACTCTCAGCCTCAGGTCATACAGAATATACAAATTATGGCAGAGAAGAGAGACTATCAATAGAAGGGCTGTTTGAAACGTAGGCTCATAGACAGCAATAAAGATTGAAAGCTTGATTGAAACAGACTAAAGTATAAGAGTAGACATACCAGAGCCCTATGAATTCCTCACGGAGGAGGCAAAACATTTGTGGGGCTCTCTCCACCTTCAGTGTATTAGGACCCAAAGCATTTTCTAATTCTGAATTTGTGGGAAATAATTATGGCCTGGGCGTTCTTTTTAGGAAGCTCCAGAAACATTTGCTACTTTAAAGACATTTTTTCTTCAAATTGTTGATTTTTTTAAGTGTAATTCTCACAGAGTTATGCTTCAGTTATATGGATAAGTCATGTATGAATTTGCATGAAATGATGCATGTCCTGACAATATCAATTAATTTGTATTTGTATACATTGAAAGTTTCTGTGGTAGATATACAGATAGAGGATAGATGATGGACATTTCAAGATTTATTCAGTCATTCTCAGGAACTGGAACAAACTAAAGAGAAGAATTCAAGGGTTAAATCCTTCAGGTTATTATCTTACATCTGCCTTCATTTTTCATATTCCCCATACACAAGTGTTTCTGGAAGGCAAAGTGTTTCTTCTAATCTGAGTCCTGGGACTCTGGTAGCATGGCTGCCTAACAAAATTCTTTCTACATGTTGTATCTCAAATTCACAGAAGAAATCACTTTGGATTTCCCATGTTCAGAATAATTTATCTTGTGGCTTATACAAGGCCAAATTTTAATTTTGGCCTGTTATTGCTTTTTATCTGGTAATCATATAAAAAGGAAATCTTCTAAATAGATAATAATCAACAACAAAAATCCATGTAATACTTCCTAAAGCACAGTATAACTGTAATTTGTATTATGTATTCTACAATATCTATGTTATTTGTTACGGACAAGATGGATAATAGAGGGCGCCTGGGTGGCTCAGTCGGTGAAGCGTCTACCTCAGCTCAGGTCATGATCCCAGGGTCCTGGGATCGAGTCCCCCATCGGTCTCCCTCCTCAGTGGGAATCTGCTTCTCACTCTGCCCCTCCCCCCTGCTTGTGCTTGCTCTCTCTCTCTCTCTCTCAAATAAATAAAATCTTTTTAAAAAGATGAATAATAGAGTTTTAATTTAACTTTTAAAAAAACAGTTGACACAAAAACAGCCATCAAAATTATGAAATTCTGAAGTAATTCTAACTCAGCTTTCTTAGACTTTTTAATTATTAAACAATGCTTATCAGTGATAAAATACCCAAAACTTATCTACATTAACTTGAATTAGTGGGTAATAGCATAGCTTTTAGAGACAAAAGTTGAGTATACCACATGCTGCCCTATTTTGATTCAAGTGTTTTAGAATCCATGGTTTGAACTTCTACTTAAAAGATGATACCTGTGGGACAGTAAATAAAAATGGTTTTCATTTGTTCTTAATTGTCTACAGTTGAAGTGGCAAAAATCTGTAAGTCCAAACCCAAATCAGCTAAATATTAATGGGCTGAAGGTAGACTACCAATAATCAAAAAGGCGTCACCTTAAAGATACTTGTTCCTATAACCAATTGTTATTTGTTGAGTTTACTTGTTATTTTTTTCTTTAGAGAGGAAATTAGTGTAGTACTTTAAAAATCACCATAAGAATTTAGATGATTGATTTAGTTCTCTTACTTTTCCTCTTTTATAACATAATTTCTGAGGTTTTATCTTGATACTTACCTTTTAAAACTCACAATCTTGGCACCAAAGTTGGCCAGCAATGTATCTTTATTTTCTTATGGGTCGGTTTAGTTCTAGACACATGCAGCTTTCTCAGCCCTGTTAGGCTCATATTATTTTAAAACACACCTGTTCTTTGTAGAAATTCTGGAATATCTTACTGCTCTTGAATCACCCCATATATGCTAATTCAGTTTCTCTAAATATGGAATTTAGACGGTAAGGCAGTCAATTGAAATAAGATTGATAAATCAAATATGAGGAATTAAATATAACTATTTCCAAAGAGCATTTGGAAAGGGTCCTCATTTACCCTGTCTGGACAGAACTGGTCAATAATTGGAAAGAGTTTCTCATCCCTAATATTAGTATCCCCAGAGAAGTGGGCAATCTTTTTTTTTTTTTTTAAAGATTATTTATTTATTTATTTATTTGAGAGAGAGAATGAGAGAGAGAGAGAGAGAGCACATGAGAGTGGGGAGGGTCAGAGGGAGAAGCAGACTCCCCGCCGAATAGGGAGCCCGATGCGGAACTCGATCCCGGGACTCCAGGATCATGACCTGAGCCGAAGGCAGTCGCTTAACCAACTGAGCCACCCAGGCGCCCAGAAGTGGGCAATCTTAACCCAAAAAGGAATATAATAAAAATCAGGAAATTGAGGTTTGGAAAATGGACAGGTTAAAAGTATCAAAGGCAAGATTTGTAGCTGGCCAAGTACTGAAAGTTGAATGAATCTCAGGCATTGTTGCAACAGTGTTTATAGAACAATCACACACTTGGAGAAAAGTTATAATTGAAATCTACTAGGCCACTGTGTACCAACTTTCTTTTTTTCCCATTGTATTCCACATGTCAGATAATGCTTACAAGAGCCATAAAATTCAGTGGCAAAACGAGATTTGTTTAAACAACAACAACAACAAAGTAAAAAAAAATCTGAAAAATAAACCAAATAGTACTAATGTCTTATTTTCATTAGCATAGCATTCAAAAAAGTACTTATAAAACATGAAAATTAAATATTTTTAAAGATGTCAAAATGGTTTTTATAGGGAAAAATAAATGACTAATATTTTCTTTAATATTAAACCACATTTCTTAAATATGAATTTTGAACTTTCTAGAATTTTACTTAACAAATAGTATTAATAAGCTGAGCAACTGTAACACTAAAGGATATTCATAAATAAATATAATTCATTTTTTATTACTACATATAATGTATAGGCTGTAACATATTTTTATATAAAGAACATCATTCTCAATAAGACAATTGTATAAAACTCTAAGCACCGTTGTTATATCTGGTCTCACCTTTTCACTAAAAATGTTATGGGTAAAATTATAAAGACAATGAAAGCAACTATAATGTCATACTTCACAAATTCTACAAAACACTCCAAGTACACAAGTGTTAGTCATAGAGCACGAGTGGCTGGTCACTAGCAGTTGCTGTGTAGTTCTGGCTCTACTTGTGATTTCTCTCACCCTTCTCAAAATCATATCTAAATACATATGAGTGTATGAGTGCAAGGGATAGCATTAGAAGAATAACCTTGACTCCTTTCAGACAGATGAAAAACTCACGTCATTCACAAACTTTAGATCTTTGACTATTATTAGCAACAGAGTACTTGCTACACACCCCAAAATAATACAAATGTTCTAGTATCTGCCCTCAATTGGAAACATCTTGATAGGATGGTTAGCTCTTTGAGTTTCCAGCATTAGTTCCTATTTAAGTTCCCAGCATAGGCACAAAGAGGGCACACCATCAGCATTCAATAATTGTGGGTGGAATTCAACTTGGCATCCGTTAGGTGACCCTACCACTGAGGAATGGTCTCCCTTCGCTAATTGCAAATGAGAACTGCCAAACACAATTTGGTCCTCCAGACCGGCTGTCAGCACTTTTAATCCATATTAAAGTAAGCCTGCTTACAAAGGAAAAAAATAGCTTACTTTTATAAAGTTTTAGAATGATTGATAAATTTTTTATACATATATGATATTTTAGTCTTCTTATTTTGTCTCTTTATTGAGATTTCATCAGTGCAGAGGAAGTGGAGGTGGCTGTCTACATTTGAAAGTTTTGTGTTTATAAATGTGTATTGTGTATATGTGTGTTAGAAAAAAGTGATATTGTTTAAAAAGGTCTATGGAAGAAATCCAGGAGAAGATGTTGATTCTATACAACAGATGACACGATAGATAAATCTTAAAATCTGGGATTTACAATTTAAATTCTGATTCTTGGAGAAGACATTTTGTGTCCAACTAGGCTGTCTCAATCTCTCACAATTCAGATTCCTAAATAAGGTTTTAAAGCTAGGTTAAATTAATAGATGGGCTCTCATTCTCCAATCCTTTCTCCCATTCAAGAAACAAAATTTTCAATTTCAATCTCTTTCTCAGTTGGATGCTTAAAATAATCAATACAAAACATAACACATACTATCAAACTTTTACAAAAACTTCAAAATGTTTACAAAACTTTGCAAAGAACAAAGCTATATTTATTTTTCTTTTAAAACATATTTTACCTCAACAAAGCCATGTAAAACCACCCCAGTCGAAGAAGGAGCTACCGGATCATATTGAGCAGGTCTCTTTTGTTATCTACGGATAATTATGTCCAAGATTAGTATGAAAATGTTTTTTCTCCTTTTTGCCACAACTGATCTGGAATGCCTATTTAAATTAGGATAAAATGCGTTAGCATTTCATAAAACTCCCGATTTTTTACAATGCAGCAATTTCCTAAACTTCCACAATCTCAACTGCAAATTAAATTTCTATGTCAGTGCCAGGTTAATTTTCCAAAAACACTTTTTGAAAAGAGGTTTACTGAATGTTTCTTATGTGCTCAGCACTATGCTAAGCAATTTTCAGGCATTATCTCATTAATTCTCACACCTATGAGGTACATACTATTAAAATCCTCATTTTACAGATGAGAAAAAGAAGCTTGGGGAGATTTCACCATTTCCTCAAAGTTGCAACAGCTATTACATGGTAGAACTATATTTTAGACACAGGTCATTTTAACTTCAAAACCCAAGCTACTTACCATTGTGCACTCTTCTGTGTGAAAAATCTTCAATTTGGGCTCCTTCTTGCATACTAGACAAGAAAGAGCTTGTAGAATCTCACCTTTAGAAACAACTTTGGTGATCCTCTAGTCTCCTAGGTCTTACTTCTCTATTCTCTGTTGACTCTAAGGCTAGTGTAGACATTGACTGTTATGAGGTGAGGATATTTGAATATTTGTCAGTGCACAGGACCTTGCCTTTAACACAATAAAAGGGCAATTGGCCTTTGATGCAGACACATTTTTCTCCCTTTCAAAGCAAGACTTTTCACAGGATGGGCCCAATCTGGGCTTATTTAGTCATTCAAGAAATACATTTTTTATTGATCATCTATTATATGCTTTTCCCATTTTCTTTCCCATTTTCTAATTCAAGAAATTGTTGAATGAATGAAATAGGCACATAATATATTCCCTACACAGTAAATAGAAGTTACCCAAAAATCAAGAGCATTCTAGAGGTATAGGGAGTTCATTTACAACCCATATCATTCAATAATTTAAATATTTTGTTTGTTTGTTTGGGGTTTTTTTAAAGATTTTATTAATTTATTTGACAGAGAGAGAGAGAGCACAAGCAGAGGGAGTGGCAGGCAGAGGGAGAGGGAGAAGCAGGCTTCCCATGGAGCAGGGAGCCCCATGCGGGCTAGATCCCAGTACCCTGGGATCATGACCTGAGCAGAAGGCAGACGCTTAACGACTGAGCCACCCAGGCGCCCTCAATAATTTAAATGTTAAATGTTAAAAGAAAGCTATACACATTTAAAAGTTCCTCAGTTTTAAAGGCATCCAGGTTTTTTTTCAGGCCATATAGAGTAGAAATAAAACCATCAACTTATTTTTACCACTCTAATGGAATATTTACTTCAAAACACTCCTAGAAAAGGCTAACTCTAATCTAAAATATAAAATTAAGGGGGCGCCTGGGTGGCTCAGTCATTAAGTGTCTGCCTTCGGCACAGGTCATGATCCCAGGGTCCTGGGATCGAGCCACACGGGCTCCCTGCTCAGCGGGGAGCCTGCTTCTCCCTCTCCTGCTCCCCCTGCTTATGCTCTCCCTCTGTCAGATAAATAAATAAAATCTTTAAAAAAATTATAAAATTAAGAAAAGCATTTATTACTACTTTAAGTAATATAATATCCAATGTTTTCTTTCATTTTATATCCTGAAAATATATTTCCTTAGAATCAGTCACTCTTTAAAAAAAGTTTCTCATATAAGTGTGTGTGTGCCTGTGTGTGTACATTTCTCACTATTAACCACTGCAGACCTGATTACATTGTTATGTCACCCTTTGGCAAGGTTTACAAAAAGTGAAGCCTCATAACCTCTTGACAAATTTTCCTCTCTCTTCTTAACTGGTAATGAAAGAGTGAAAATTTGTGGTGAATGAGATCCAACCTGAGGATCTTTCTACAAAAGAGAAACAGACATTTCAAACCCTTCTTCCTCTCTTTTTCTCTGAAAATATAAAGAGGACAGTTCTCCATGGGGACTTTTCCTTTCAGAGGAACAATACTTGAAAGTTGAGAATTCATCCACCTTCACCACCTGTTTAAAATGCCCAAGGCTTCCTTGGCCTATTGCAGCAAGTAGTCTGTAAATTTGAACAAACTCAGATTTCTTACATTCCTCCCACCTGCCACATTTTCTTAACTGAAAGCAAAAAGTGTTGCAATTGTATGTATTCCCGTGAGCCTGCAGAGATTCACAGAGTTCTAACAGACATTGCTTTACGTTTTTAAAATAGGACAAAGCAGTCTGAAAATAGTGAGGTTTTGGGGTAGATCTGTTTTTAAAAAGACTTAAATATGGTAAAATCAATCTAAAAACTGTTCTAGGCAGCTGAGAGGCTGGGGATAACACGAGCAAAGGGAATAAAGAGAGCGCTGAAGAGCCAGTACCAGTTGCTAATACTTAATCTCTTTAAATAATGAATTAGCTGCTCATATCTAGTGTGGCTGCTAAGAGAAAGCACTTTCTTTGTGGAGTGAACTAAAGCTTGAATACCCATGAATTATTCAATATAAAGTGTGCCAGTTAAAATGCCTTGATATTGGAAGTCAAGTGTAAGATTATCTCTTGTCTGTCAAAAAGCATCTCTACCATGTTACTGAGCCCTAGAGGAGGGGCCCAAGGAATGGGAAAAGAAAGAAGGAAAGCCATCCAGAAACAACATAATAAAGCACTAAGCATTGAAAATGAGTTGGTAGCAGCTTCCTCACTGTGGGGAAACCTTTATTGACATGCCCTCTTTAAACAGAATTTATTGCTTACTTCTTACAGTCACTACCTCCCTCTGTCCTACAGGATAAAACAAGGAAAAGTTGACTCACTCTTTTCCATTGGAGACAATACATACTAGTTCACCAACCACTGCTGGCTTAAAGAAATAGTTACCCTCGGGGCTCTTGGGTGGCTCAGTTGGTTAAGCTTCTGACTCTTGATTCCAGCTCAGGTCATGATCTCTGGGTCCTGGGATCGAGCCCTGCATCAAGCCCTGTGTCATTCCCCAGGTGGGGCTCTGTGGTAGGTGAGGAGCCTGCTTGAGATTCTCTCTCTCCCACCCTGCATGTGTGCTCGCACTCTCTCTCTCTCTTAAAAAAAAAAAAAAAAGTTTCCCTCCTATTTTACCTTTTGATCAACTTAGAATTTTTAAAGCAAAAGTGATTAACCACAAAACATACTGGAATGTAGACCATGGCAAAATTTCAATGTACAGTATTGCATTATTACTCTAGGAAGTGATTTCATATTCAGCTGGATATTTTTTCTTTCCTGGAAGTTCTTCAGGATTTGCCTTTTTTTAATAACTTGGAGAAATAATTTGGTACATAAAGAAATCAAAATTCTGAAGTCACTGTGCTCCTTTTAAAAATAAAGTACTTAGAAACTGCATATGCTGTGCCTTCAAAACGCATTCATTAAGCACTAGTTATAGGAAGGCACTGTTCTAGGTCCTGGAAATAAAAAGATCAATAAAGGTAGTCCCTACCCTCAAGGTATTTGCAGTGTAGAAGAGGAAACAGATGCATGCACATTAAACCCATAAAATGTCATAGATGATATGACAGAACATCTCAAAGGATAGGGAGGAATCTATTTGAGTGGGGACAATCAGAGAAAGTTCATAGAAAATATAATGCTAGAGGTTAAACTTGAAAAAAAACATGAAGGATGTTCATTCAGGAAGACTGGGGCAGGGGCTTTTATTATAAGGGATGAGGATGAGTAAAAGCAATGCTGTGAAAGCCACCTGGCCTGTTTTCAGAAGGACAGCCATCAGGGTGTGAGTGAAGCATCATTTAGAGGCTGGCAGGTAAAAAATAGGCTAGGTTATAGGCAGAAGGCTGACTGTGGATACCGGGCTAAGAAGTTGGAATGCTACTCTCTAAGCAATTAAAAAAAACAACAATTCAAGGGGTTAAGCAGAAGATTTACACCTTAAGGTTCTTTTTTTTTTTTTTTTAAGATTTTATTTGACAGAGAGAGAGAGACAGCGAGAGAGGGAACACAAGCAGGGGGAGTGGGAGAGTGAGAAGTAGGCTTCCTGCAGAGTAGGAAGCCTGATGTGGGGCTCGATCCCAGGACCCTGGGATCATGACCTGAGCTGAAGGCAGACGCTTAACGACTGAGCCACCCAGGTGCCCCTACACCTTAAGGTTCTTGTTGAGAAAGATCTCTCTGATGATGGAGAGCAGACTGAGAAAGTGCACACTGGAATGGGGGGACCAGCTATGTTCTGAGAACTAATACCGGTGTAATGAAGATGAAAAAAGAGTAAAAAGGATTGGTGAGGAATGGTAGTAGCAGAGGGATCTACTTTGACTCCCAGGTATCAGATTCAGATGAATGAGTAGGTGATACTGTTTGCTAGAACAGAGTAGGTGGATAGTTAGGAGATAAAGACAATGAGCTCAGTTTTGGATGTGTTAAGCAGAGATATCCAGTAGGGATTTCAACATTGTAATCTGGAGTTCAAAGTGGTCTTGGCTAAAGATGGAAATGTGAGAATCATCAATTTATACCCAGTGAGTGAAGACATAGGGATGAATGAATGAACCAAAAAAAGTGTGTAAGACTCAAGGGAAACCAGTGAATAAAGGGCAGGCAGAGGAAGAATACAATACACAAAAAATGAAAAATTTAGAGAAGTACAAGAAAATTATGAATGTAGATTTGAAACTAAGGGATGAGGAAGTTTTAAGAAAAAAGAAGTGGCCAACAAATTCAAATGTCCCTTTAGAGGTCAAATATGATGGGGATTAAAAATTATCTGAAGGATTAGGCAATTAGGGGATCATTGGTGACTTTTTTCATGGCAGCTAGTTGGTAGTGATAGGAAAAGAAACTAAATTATCCAGGATTAAATAGGACCATAAGAAATTCAAATGGTGAATATAGACAATTCTTCAGAGAACAGGAACAATAGGTGGGACAATGGGTTGAACTGTTTCCTCTAAAAAGATATATTCAAGTCTCAGTTTCTGGTACCTATGAATATGACCCTTATTTGGAAACAGGGTCTTTGGAGATGTAATTAGTTAAGCGGGCAATCCTTAGCACTCCTTGGCCTGTAGCTGCATCACTCCAATCTCTGCCTCTGTCTTTTCATGGTTGTCTTCCCTCTGTGTGCCTCCAAATCTCTCCCTCCATATAAGGACATCAATCACACTGGATTAAGGGCCCTATGACCTAAACTTAACCAAACCGATTACCTTTGCATGACCTTATTTCCAAATAAGGTCACATTCTGAGGTACTGGGGGTTATGACTTTCAACATATCTTTTTGGGGGACACAATCAACCTATGACAATATTGTAAAGACAAAGTAATCTAGCAAATAGTTATGGATACGAATATTAAAAAGGATATACATATCGGGGCACCTGGGTGGCTCAGTCGTTAAGCGTCTTCCTTTGGCTCAGGTCATGATCCCAGGGTCCTGGGATCGAGCCCCGCATCAGGCTCCCTGCTCCGTGGGAAGCCTGCTTCTCCCTCTCCCACTTTCCTTGCTTGTGTTCCTGCTCTTGCTCTCTCTCTCTCTCTGTCAAATAAATAAAATCTTTAAAATAAATAAATAAATAATAAAAAGGATATAGATATCAATATAGAT
The DNA here is from genome assembly GCF_054177405.1 of Leptonychotes weddellii. Classification (NCBI taxonomy): domain Eukaryota; kingdom Metazoa; phylum Chordata; class Mammalia; order Carnivora; family Phocidae; genus Leptonychotes; species Leptonychotes weddellii. The sequence goes on along the minus strand of NC_138375.1, from coordinate 78,711,618 downwards.
ATGGACACATGAAATAATTGAGGCCCAGAGGTTTTTTTCACTTTTTCAAGTCATACAGCAAGTTAGTACCACAACCAGCACTAGAACCCAGGTCCACCGATTCCCAGTTAGCTGCTCTTTCTATAATGCCAGCACCCCTTCCAATTCATCGAGTGGCTTCATCTGGCCCTGTGGATAGTGTCCAAACTCTTTAATATGGTCTAAGGATGTGCGTCATCTGGCCACAGCTCAACTCAAGCCACTTCTCCTACTCTCCATGCTCAAGTCACACTGGCCTTTTCCTAATTTCATAAACTTGCTGGCCTCTTTCCCACTTCAGTCCCTCTGGCACAGGCTAATTCCTCTACCAAGAAAATGATACTCATTCATTGGTCCCGCTCACTTCTTTTCATTCTTCACATCTTACCAGAAAGTCATTTTCTTGAGAAAATCAATGCTGAGTGTGAGGTTAAGTTAAATCTCCTACTACATTCCTCTGTGGCATCCTGATACTTTGGAAAACTTCTCACAGGTATAATTAAATTAAGGTTTTTAGGTGTTTAATGTATATTTTTCCCATAAATTGTAAGCTCTAAGAAGTCAGGATACATGTTAATCTTCCCCAAAGCCCAGCAGGCATTTGCTATGTATTTACTGAATGAAGGAAAGAGTCTTGACTTCCCACCTTGTCAGATGACAAAGCATGCTGGACATAGTGAAACACTTGGGTCCCTGCTATTCCTGCAATACACATTTCCACAGGGGAATTCTTTTTAGGACATTCACTCATTCATTCATTCATTCGTTCATTCATTTATTATGGAGTCCCCACGCCCAATGTGAGGCTTGAACTCATGGTCCTGAGATCAAGAGTTGCAGGCTGTATCGACTGAGTCAGCCAGTTGCCCCATTTTTATCCAAATGATCTTCATGGCCATATTCCTTACCTTCTTCAAGTTTTTGTTTTTTTCCCAGTGTCATCTCAGTGAGGAGATGGGCTGAACTTAACATAATAACCCAATCCTCCTGACCCTGCTTTACTTTTTCTTTTATCCACAGCACTTACACTTTCTAACATACTATAATTTACTTACTTATTATTTGGCTATTATCTGCCTTCCCTGCTAAAAATGTAAATTCTAGGGCAGAGATCCTAGTCTTCTTTATTCAATAATGTATCCCAACCACTGTGTACCAGCATGCCTGACATGTGGTAGACCTTTCAAAAATAATTATTAAATAAATGTATTCCAGCAACATGAAGAGGCATTACTAAAACTATCTTCAATAAGAAATCAGTACAGACGTTCTGCTGCCTGCATCATAATGTAAAAGAAATAGAAACAGGTGTATGGCCTGAATTTCATTTGATGTAACCTTTTTTTTAGAGAAAAAGAATATGGCTATATTTTGTATGCTTTGTGGTCCACATAAAAATGTCAATTGCAATCAAGAAGAGAAATATTAAAGTAAGAGTAATAGCTAACCTCTGTTTTCCAGTATTATTTGGCAAAAAAAAGAAAAAGAAAAAACTAAGCATGAAATTCAGTAACTGAACTAATCTCTGATCCTTCCTGACATCTTAAATCACTTGACATATTGCAATATTTTCTGCAATTTTCAGTGATTTGCTTAAAGCCAACTTCTACCTACTACTCTGCACATAAAGTAAAGCCAGCTTAGATGTAAGCACTTTGTGGACATTTCATAAATCTAACAAAACCATAACAATGAGCACTGCCCCAGTGTTTACATTTAAATTTAAAGGTGTAGCACAAATTGTGGAAGAAAAAAGAATCCTGGAGCAGTTAGACCTAACATCCTAATTCATGTGGTAACCTCCTTTACACTCTCATGGTCTCTTTTAATACTCGGTTGCCTGCAACTGCTTGGTGAGGACAACACCATAATGTACCAGCTGAAGGCATTCCAACTGCCTACCACACCCTTGTTGGCTCACCATTTCAGCTGCTGCTTCCAATACTGCCTTAATCTGTTGAGGCTGCTATAACAAAACACCATTAACTGGGTGGCTTGTAAATAACAGAAACTTACTCCTCACAGTTCTGGAGGCTGGGAAGTCCAGGATCAAGATGGCAGCAGATTGACTGTCTCCTGAGAACCCATTTCCTGGCTCATTGACTGTCGTCTCCTCCCTCTATCCTCACATGGCAGAAGGAGCGAGAGAGCTCTCTGGGGTTTCTTTTATAAAGGCATTAATCCCATTCTTGAGGGCTCCTTCTCGTGACCTAATCACCCCCCAAAGCTGAATCTCTGGCTGTCATCACATCAGGGATTAGGTTTCACCATAATGATGTTTGAGGGGACACAAACATTCACTCTATAACAAACACCATAAATAAGCATTCTTGAACTCAGCCTCCTCCAAAGTTATTTTGCTGCTTCTGTCAATATAGCCTTCACTTTCTCCTTCACTGATTCTACTCCGTGACACCACCATGATCAACGCTCCACATTCAAAAACACCAATAAATGCTACCATTGTTATGGTCCCCCAGAGCACAACGGTATTTGGACATGATTTGATGATGCTCTAGAAAGTATTCAAAAGATTGTTGAAAGTTGTTTTTAATGTATTTTACTTTCTATAGACATTATGCTTTTAATATGTTATTTTCCATTTATTACTAGAAAAAAGTTCTCAAATATTTGGGCAAGTTTTGAATTGCAGAACTCACAAATGTTGAAATAATAAAATGCAGATTTTACTACCTTTAATGGTGGTGGGGGGGAGGATTCGAGATGGGAAGAAAAGAAAAATAAATAAAGAAAAAGAGAAAAATAAGGGACAATGGGTGGGAGGGAGGGACAGAGGGAGAAAAAGAAAAATAAATACTACAGTACCACAAAGCACAAAAAATGCTTTGCCAAAGGAACTATCCTGTTATAAAGCTGAGTACTTCACATAGCTTTAAAATTAGGCCACTGCTTGAGAATAACAAGCATAAGAAATCCTTATCTTTTAGGTTAGAAAACATCAAGGAAGAGAAAGAAATTGCCCAAAAAAAACAAGAAGAATTGCAAAATGTGTAAGATGCCCCGAAGGTAGTTGTACATATGTGTGTAACTGGCATTTTTCCCGGTTCAACCCATGAGGCTGCTATATTTCTCACTCAGTAATAAGAGATAGGCCTAACTTGCCATGATAAAAAAGAATTCCCTTTAACTAAATATTAAGATATACTAGATTTCAACATCTCCCTCATTGCTGACACTCAGTAAATATTTATTTTTACTATTAATCTCAATAGATCTTGGAATGATGTTTATTCAGGGATATAACAAATCTTAAAGGAGACCTCCAGGTAAAAATTATGCAGCCAATACATAACTTCCTTTTGGATTCAATTTCAAAAAGAAACTGAGTTTGAACCCTGGCAATCATTTTAGGTATTATGTTGTCTTTGGATCTTCCATGATGCTTCCAAAATTAAGTGAAGTTCTTTTCCTGCCCAGAAATATCCATCTTTGAAAGACCAGTGTAAAAGAGGTTTTCAGGCCATTTGAAACCAAGGTCTCTATATTACAGTATAATGTCAAATTGCTATAAATTCAAAAGGATATATGTCAGGAATCCTGAGTTTGTGATCATGACTGACTTTTTTCATTTTTTTAAACAACAGAATATATGGATAATTTGCAAAATGCATCTTAATTATTTTTTGGTTTTCCTCTTAGTTCTCACAACATTATTAGATACAATTCTAAAATTAATGCACAGATTAAAAGCTTCACTTCAAAGATATACCAATGGGTACATATGTATCTTAGAGAATCGTCATTCACTGCTAATAAGTCTACTCAGAAGTATACTGTGGATTTTCTAACAGACATTTAATTTTTTTATTTCTTTTATTTTCTTTTTTTTCAGGTTTTTATTTATCTGACAGACATTTAAATAAAATATTTCTCCTAGACCATTACTTTTGACCAAGGTATAATCATCAGGGATTTGTGGAAAGAGATATTAACATTAAAAAAGAAAAATATTTATGTGTCATGTCATCATAGCAATCTAGCTGTAACTGCCTTTCTCTTTGATTTCTCCTTCTTTATTACACAAACTAAGTGATTCTATCTGTAAAAGGTTAGGAAAAATCTTTCGGATTGGGAATTAAGAGTCTCCAAAAGCTAGTATTACAGAGACCAGCTAAGTACAACATTTCTTTGTAGCCAGTGGGACTTTATTTTGGCAAACCTCCAAATCAGAACTGATTTAGTGAATATGAAGACCCCCTAATAACATAGAAAAAAAATAAGGTCTTACCAGAAAGAAATACACACACACACACACAAGCTCACCTACTTTGTTTATTTAAGAAAGCAAACCCACAACTTTGGGCACTTATGAGCTTGAATTTTCATATTGCACCAGATTTTCTAAACTGTGTGTATGTACATGTATATACACATACACATATATATGAGTGTTTATGTTTACTGTACATATTTTACATGTATGTGTATATATGTATTTTATGAATACATATGAATTATAGACATACATACATAAATATAGTTATGGTCTTAGTAATTAGGAAGTACACACCAGGTGTGAATGAGAGCAGCAAGACACCAGCAAAGTACACTATCAGCTAACCACACCTCAGCAGAGACCAGCCAATCCTCACCCATGGGCAAAACAGCTACCCTGCAGACAAGATCAGCACAAGATCAAAGACCCTCCTCTCGTACCCCAGTGCCCTGAGATCATTGGTATTTCTCCTAAACCCAAGTGCTACCTTGGGAAAAAGTAAAGGGAGAAAAGAAAGAGGTCTATGGACTACTTAATCAGAGGATCAGTTAAACTAGAAGAGGCTACAGTACCACAAACACTACAAGTTTAAAATTATAGGTTAGGTGTTTTGGTTTTTTTTTTTCCTCCACTACAAAGCACAGTTGGGGTCAGATGGAGGAGATACCAGCGAGCAAGATTATAGGAGGTGTAGAATAAAGAAGTAATGTTTTCTTAGGCCATCTCATAGACCATGAATACATCTTTAAACCACCATAGAACCAACACACATTTGAGATTTAAAAAGATGAGAAGTACATAAATAATCTTTTTTTAACCTTTCCTCCTTGGTCACTCTACTGTATTTCTTTTCCATTCTCCTCTCCTCTTGTTTTTATTTGCCTTTGAAATAAGATAACATAAAAACTGAAAAAAACAGAATGGTCCTTGAAGTATATGAGTATTTGTTCCAGTCTGCTGTTTACTCATTTGGGTACCAAAGCACAGAAAGTACATCTTTCTGCACCTTAATAAGCTTAAAAAAAAGGGGATACATACACATTCACTTCAAATAAAGTTGAGAGCAAGAGCTTTAAAAAAATGCTTGTGAAGCACTTTGTAAATGTTATACAATATAAATAATTCTATATTTTTCCAACTGTTCCCAAAAGAGAAGCAGGGCCTTGTCCTACTCTCTAGAGGTCAAGAAAAGAACTCCCTCCTGCTCTGTTACATTTCCTAGTAACTATTGACCAAACCAGATGTTGGCAGGTATAAAATCTGAGACAGCTGGTTATCCAACCCCTTAGGGCCAAATGCTCCAAAAAAATCACTTTTTTTGCAGCACACATCCTGATTCAGAATCTCTAAGCTAATTATCAGGGTTGTGATTCTCAACCTAATCATTTCTACTATGCCTCCAGAGTAAGAGGGAATCTCAAAATTAACACTTAGTATGCGGAATTGTACACAGACAATATGCAGATGGCCCACACAGGTTTAAATTCTTAAGGCAGTTTCCACTTTTGTTTATGCTCCTCTTAGGTTTATAAAATCATCAGAAACAATTTACTGAGATCCTATTGCATGCAACCCACTTTGGAGTGACACCAAGAAGTAACCTGTTTCCTACCCCTTACTGAACTCAGAATTTGAAAAAAATTATAATGCAGACAAAGATGCAACAATCCAACTGACATTGAACAGAAAATAAGCAAAAATCACAAGCATGTAGGCTTAAGTTCATGACTCAGGGCAAAGGGCAACTGGTAACAAGAGTTATGGACCATATCCTTTTTTTTTCTGGTCTGTACAGAAAGACTATCTGGAGTCATGTTTCCAAGTGTACTGGAAGAGTGAAAGACGTAGGGTTTGGCAGAGAAGAGCATGAAATTATCCTGATCATAGCAGACAGTGACTGCAAAAGCACAGAAAGGGACAGAAAAAAGATTTTTCTGACAGCTGTTGAAATTTTGCTTAGTGCTAGGAAGATAAACAACCCATATGCAATCATTCTATATCCATATCATCACACATACTGGGGGACAGGGCAGCATAATGGTTAATAGTGGAATGGTATTATCAGGGGTCAAAGTCTGGCTCTCCCACACATCAGCTTCATAACCTTTGGCAAGGCACTTACTCTCAGTTTCTTCCTAGGTAAAACTAGAATAATAGTGGTACCTACTTACTTCATGGGGTTGACATAACAATTAGAAGATAACACATAGGAAGTTTTTAATATGATGCCTGCCACAAACACTGGTTAAAGTTAATTGTTGATGTTGTTTTATTGTTATTTAGAAATGGATTTCCTATAATCAGTCTTGGAAACATGCGAATTCCAATCCTACTTCCAATCTTGTTATCATGTAGTACCTGATATTGATAGTTTATTTATAAAAAGTAGAAAAAGATTGTTTACACACCCCTTTATATTATTCATTTATAAAATAAACATGTTCATAGTTTAGATCAAAATTCTTTGAGGATTGTCATTATCAATTACCATTATCATTACCAATTAGGCAAGGAAAAATTGGGACTCATGTAAAGGATATGTTACTGAGAAGAGAAATGAAAGGAATGTGTGGAGGATGTATTTTTTCTCTACCTACATTCCCACCTGGGAGATGTGGAATTGATTCTTACTGGGATACAGACGAGGCTGGGTAATTGATGAAACTGAGACAAGCAGGAGGCTTGCTCTTGATCCTAGAAGGAATTATTCGTATGCTTTTAACTATGTGTGCCAAGCATTGTGCTAAATATTTTACAAACATTAGCTCTTGCAATCCCCACAGCCACCCTGTAAACGAGGAGCTACTGTGAGCACCTCTGTATGATCTATGTACATTTTAGCTACAGAGGGGAAGCATCTTGATCAGAGTCTCATGACTAGCAGGGGACAGAGTCAGGACCTGAACCTAGACCTACCTGGTGCTAGTTCAGTTTCTTATCTACAGTGTGACACTGGGAACTCTGAAGGAGGAGCTTGAGAGAAATAGGAGGAAACAGAAGGCAAAAGCATCTGTGAGACAGTTTTTTTAACTTAATAGTCAGAACTGTTTAAGCATTCTCCTGTTACAGAGAGACCCATTCCTCTAGAAATGTGTTTAGTTTTTATCAGTGATACTATGCACACTTTAGAAGGTTTTTTTGAGAATTTCAGTCTTGAAAATTATTCTACTCATGTTGGGAATCTACTAGAGTATTTCGTAGAGCTTAGTCTAAACAATTCCCAGGTGAAAAGGAAACTCAGCTTAATTTTGAAAGATTAAGCCTAGTCACCAAAAGCAAGTACATATGTGAATAAGATACCAAAGAAATACATATACATATGAATAAATTAAGTATTTGAGATAGGAAACCAAACTTAAAAAAAAAACTACTTTAACCATGAGATACTTTCCCATATTCCACGGACATTGTCAATTTCTTCATCAATAAAGGTCAAAGGTTGAAAACACCCATATCTGGGAAAACCATGGTATTTGAATGTTAAACAAGAGTATATTACACTGTCAAGAGGACCCACCATTGATGAAACAATAAATCATGTGAATATTTATTTTGGGGTATTATTATATCAACCATAACTAACCTTTTTGTTTTGTTTTGTTTTTAAAGATTTTATTTATTTATTTGACAGAGAGAGAGACAGCGAGAGAGGGAACACAAGCAGGGGGAGTGGGAGAGGGAGAAGCAGGCCTCCCGCTGAGCAGGGAGCCTGATGGGCCCGATCCCAGGACCCTGAGATCATGACCTGAGCTGAAGGCAGACGCTTAACGACTGGGCCACCCAGGTGCCCCTAACCTTTTTGTTTTTGCACAAGTAATAAATGATTATATCCTCATTGTAAACAAAAAATTGAACATGACACTTACAGCAAAAGTCCCCCAGCACACATACTTTGATCCCTCTTCAGAATAAGATGATCGAGATAAGGCATATCCTTCTAAACACCTTTTATGTACGACTCAAATTGTGATGCCTGGATCAGCAGCAGCAGCATCACCTGGGAACTTACTAGAAATGCAAATTCTTGAGTTCCATCCCAGATCTAATGAATCAGAAACGCGAGGAGTGGCACCCAGAACTGTTCTGACAGGCCCGTCAGTGACGCTCATGCTCCGTCCAGTTTGAGAATGGGCCCAGCTCCCCATTGCCCAGGAAACCAACCAGTGCACCTGGACTCCTGTCCTCTAGGCCTCGCTCATGTATCCTTCTAGCCTCACCTTTCCCAAACAAGCCATCCTACCTTCTCCCGCCAAAGTGGACACAGCCTCAGCCCCTGGCTCTGGCTCCGCCATCTTCCTCTTTCAAGGTCCATCCCTAAATGCGCTGGTTCAGGACACACCGCAGGTGCGCTAACAGCGCGGGCGGGCAGGACCGGCGCCGCCTGGAGGGCGGAAGCGAGCAGAGGCAGGCCTGGGGGAGGCAGGCAGGACCGCGGGGGAGGCAGGCAGGACCGCCGGGCTGACAGCCACTGCTCAGGGCTCCTGGGCCTCGTCTCCTAACTCCGCCGACGCCTCCTGGATGCGGTCCAAGGCCTCAGAATCGCCGCCCTCCTCCACTCGGAAGTGCAGCAGGTAAGAGGTCCGGGGAGCTCCACGTGTGCGGCCAGAGATCAGGACGCTGTTGGCACGGGAGGGTTGTCCCACGGCCAGCAAGTGGCCCAGCAGTGGGTTCTGCGGGGCGGGCAGCTGCCGAGCCAACCCTGGGGACGCCTCCACCTGCACCACCCATAACTAACTTTTAAATAAATTGAATTTCTCATCTTAACTCCTGACAATGTGAATATAAAAGTATGGACAGTGCAGTAAAGTTTTTATTTTTCCACCTTTGGATCAATCCTTTTTTTTTTTTTTTTAACTTCAAGTAAATGGGTAGAAACAAGAATTGTAACTTATTTTACTAAGTACCAATAACTTTAGAACACATGTTACAGATCCCAACTAAATTAAAAGTTGAGTCAGGTAGAACACACAATTACATTTCTCCACCGTCCTCATTAAATTTCATTTCAATGGGGAATGCTCTCATTTCTTCCACAATTTTTCCTATTATACTCTTATTTTAGGCTAATACCATCGTATTCTGCAGCAAGTACTTGCAGATCCTAAGCAAATAGCATTATATTACCAGGAAGCAGAGGGTTTAATTGTTTCTAATTTTTCTACACAATTACTGCTTTGGTGTGAATGATCACAGATGGTTTCAAAACAGACCCCGGGTGACTACTTGGCAAAAGTCAATAGGCAAAGCTAAGGCCTAAAGTTTTCTCTTGGGGCATCTCTGCAGTAAATTGTGTTCCTTACAGCAACTTCAACTATCTAATTTTTCAAATCTTGCTGGAATAACAAGTGGCAAATTAGTGTATCTGTCACATGAATGTTATTTGCAATTTACTTATACTGCAACCTTACTTCACATTCAAGTTTTGTCTTGATGTTATTGACTTAACAAGCAAGCATTTATCACACTTACTGCTGGAAAACATTAATTACCTTTGATCCCGCTGAACCTCACACTCACTTATTTTAAGAAAATTTGACCAGGTTAAAGAGTTACTTAGATAATTACAATTCATCATGTATTAGCAATTCCTTAGTATAGAATGTCACATCCTTAGGAGTCCCACAAACTTATTCAAACATATTCAGAGATGTGAAGCAAACTACACCTATTACTTAACAGTAAATTACAATATTCCAGAAGAAACTGGGCGGTACTATAAAAGTAACTTCAGTAGTTATAACTTTTCAAAACTGATGAAGCTGAAGTATTTTAGAGTGCAGTATCATGTGTCTGTGTTAATGTGACCAATGTCCTGATGGGGAGATGCAACACATCCTTCTTTATTAAAAAAATAATAATAAAATAAAGACCATGTGATCTTTAATTTCTGAGAGAATCAGATTTTACATTTTATGTTCAAAATTCACTGCTAATGAAAAAAAGTTAAAAGCTGTTTCAGATGTTAGAAGTGCTCTGAACACAAACAGTGAATAACATTAAATTACTTCATTTAAAAATTATCAGGATGTCCAAAACCTATTCTATACATATATGAGTGTATGTTCAATGGAGTCAATAGCCTAAGCTCATTTAACTTATGCAAAATTAATTACATGCATTTAACAATTTAAAAAATAAAGGGGGCAGGTGATTCTCCTCACTTTTCCACTCAAAGAGGACACAGACTGGGATGTTAGAAATGGGAGGTGTGGCTCCCTGTCCCCTCAGTCATCACAGTTCATATATGCCTTTCATAATCTGAGCATCCTATCATGCTGAGTATGATTCTGGGGTTTGATAGTATGCATTTTGAGGTTAGTGTGTCCTCTAAACAAGTTATCTAGTCATCTGTTTCTCAACTAAGGGAAGAGCAATTTTTTTTTAAAGATTTTATTTATTTATTTGAGACAGAGAGAGAAAGAGCACAAGCTGGGGGTGGGAGGTACAGAGGCAGAGGGAGAAGCAGGGAGCCTGATGTGGGGCTCCATCCCAAGACCTTGAGATCATGACCTGAGCCAAAGGCAGACGCTTAACCAACTGAGCCACCCAGGCACCCCAGAAAGAGCAATTTTTTTAAACACTAGGAGGAAAATATGGATATTTTGGACTCAGTGAGACAATAGCTCATGTCCAACTCCCATGTAACAACTTCTTAAGGGAATTATAGTGTTATTTTGATTCTATGCAATTTTTGCCCCTCTTGTTCATTTAAGAACCTGATCTACATATAAAAGAAGAATCCACTGAACCTAAAACTCACTACAGCCATCTATTATCACATGTTCATACCCAAGTAGTATGAGAGCAGTACTGAGAGCGGTAGTGCCAAGAAGCACTTTACCTCAGTGCAAAGTGGATTATATTTGCATATTTATAACTGACATGGAAGCACCACATACCCATAATGCACTGCATACTCATAATGCAACTTGATTTAAATATGTAAATACTGATAAACATGAATATTTAAATCTCAAAGCAGATTTCACATAGAAGTGGAGCATATCCATAATGTAACTTGATATTTGCCTAATATTATAGCACAATCAAAAAATTAGTGCTATCAGTTAGAGATGCTTAGTAAATAAGTCTTTCCCCACCACACTGAAGAAGCCTGCATAGGTCTAACATGACTATGATTCCATGCCAGGAGTTTCTCCAGGACTGAAGGCAGAGGAGAATTCAATCAGAATTGTTCCTGGAAAGATCCACCTTTCTTCTTGATCATTCTTAACACAGATGAAACCCAAATGTGGTTACAAAAAAATTCGCAAATATTTACTGAGTCCCTACTGTGTATAAGGAGTTGTCCTGGTTACCACAGGAAATGTAAGATATTTTTACAAGAATTCTAACTATCCACTTGGAAACAGAATTATATCCACATGAAAAGTTACAAGTAAACCATAGGATAGCTGTAAGTCTGTTGGACTAGTCTAAGGAAAACTGATGATGGCCTAGAGCAGGACAGTAAACTGGGAATGATGAAGTGAGCCTTTAGAGACACCTAAGAACTAGATTAGTCTTAGTAACTTCAAATGGAGTGTGAGAGAGGAGTTAAAGTGGTCTCAGTTCTAACTTGGGGTAGATGGTGATAATATTAACCAAGATAAAGAACATAGGAAAAAGAAAAGGCTTAGGTCAGGAAAGATAACACTTTTTTTTTAACTTTGTTGTTTTGGGCTTTGTTTTGTAAAATGGGGACTTGGGAGGACTTTTTAAATATGAGCATTTTGGAGGAAGTTGCAGATCATCTATCTAAAGTGATCTAGCAGGATCTACTGATCTATAAATCACTGTCATATAGATAATTATTCAATCAATGGATATAAGTGAAATATCCACTGAGAGTATAAAAAGTATAGAGAATTGAATCTAGTGGTGTCCACATTTAGGAGCTTAGAGCAGGAATAAAAATGGTGAGATGGAGTAGAGAAAAACTCGTGGAATAGAAACTGGTGAATCCAAAGAAAAGGATAGTTTCAAGAAAAGTTGGCTCAGTAATTTCTGTCTGCTACTATGTTGAGGTCAAAGAAGATGAGAACAGAAAATATACTGACACTTATTTTAGTAATTAGGCCATTTGTACCTTGGAGAAGATAAGAAAGGAGCAGGGGAGAAAGCCATATTTTATCCTAACAAGATGGAATTGAGGGTTAAAAAATGGTATTATACCTATGACCAGTCATCCAAACAAGAAAGGAAAGATGAGATGGTCACTACAACAAGTTAAGAAATGCATTTTTCAAAGTAGGGGAAAACCTTCCAAAAAGAGATGATCACGAATCACACAATATCTCTCAAGAGCAGTCTAAGCCATAATTGCTTCAAACCCCTCCTGCTCCTTCCAATGTCTCCCTCACTCACACTCTCACCACCAGAGCCACGCTTCTCTGGTGGAGGCATGCTGAAGTTTGACATGTTAAGTGTATGTTACATCTGTCTCAGTGCATCAAGATGGCCGAGATGCCATCCAGCCTTCCTTAGGATTCATCTTCATGAACATACGGAAAAAGTTGTCCCTGTTAATCTAAGAACAGAAGGTGTGTGCTAGGATGCAGGTTCTTGTTTGTTTAGTGGAAATGCAAACCCCACTCTAGCATGGGGGCTAGTTCCATCTTGGAATGTTGTTGAAGAAATATGATGCTAAATCATGTATCCAGATGGTACAGCCCCAGGCCAATCTAAGTATGAATATTGCCTAAGTAGAAACTAGTTAGCAGAAACAAGTAAGCAGGAGAAGCATGAAAGTCCAGTTCTTATTCATTATTGTATTCCTGGAACCTAACACAACACCTAGCATGGAGCTTCAATTATTGTTTGCTACATTGAACAGCATTTTCTAAACACTTATCCAGTCTAAAATTACTCTACCAAACAACTTGTTATGGTGACGAGCATAAGACTAGGACACAGAAGGTTAGGGTTTTAGGTGTGCTCTCGAACTTTTTCTTTTCTTTTTTAAGATTTATTTATTTATTTTAGAGAGAGCATGCAAGCCAGGGGTGGGGGGGTGGGGGACAGAGGGGGAAGGGCAGAGGGAGAAGAGCAGAAGGACAAGCAGACTCCCGGCTAAGCACGGAGCCCCCACGCGGGGCTCCATCTAGCGACCCTGAGATCAAAACCTGAGCCGATATAAAGAGTTGGGCGTTTAACCAACTGAGCCACCCAGGTGCCCCTGGAACTTTTTGATAAGTCTTTTATCTTTCCGATAGTTTTCTCATCTATATTCCCATTCTGCCATACTCCACAGGTTTTAGAGGGGTCATGCATGAAAAAAGGCACATGAAAGTGCTTGGTATATTTTTCTATACTACACAAATATTAAGGCACTTTTTATTATTACTATTAATATATCATTTAAGGTGATCAGATGTTGACATAAATTGTGTATTTTTTTTCTAAGTTGGCTTCGCTACAAGTGTTATTTTATTCTTATTTACCCCTGTTTATCTAATCCCTGTTTGAAATCTGCTAAACTATTTGCCTATTTATCAGGGTGGCCCTAATTTGGAATACAGAGACTAATGGCATTGGAAAATTGCACTGAAAGGAGTCACCCATGTATTATGATAGATCATAAATATGGATGACTAGAAAGTAAGATGCTTCGCTTAAGATGCAAATTAGCAGAGAATGAGATGCAGTGAGTTGTACACCAGAGATTCAAATCCTGATGGAGAAGTCCCTGTAGGGTCACCGACAAAAGCCAGGTTTCTGCTGTCACTCCCCAGTGAGGCTGTAGACACTCCCAGGGCCTGTCATGCAACACTAATTGAACAGGATACTAATAGGGGAGAAAGTGTGCCAGCCACATCCCCAGGTGTGGACCACCGAGTTGAGTCTGGGGAGGCACTCTTTGCAAACAGCACACAGGCACAGAATTACAACCCAGAAATCCACAGCCAGGCCAATCCTAGCAGCAGAGTGGCTGAGAAACTGCAAAAGGCAGAAAGGGAGAAACGGAAGCTTTGTGGGGAATGCAGATAGTCATAATGAGGATAAACAGTTCTCAAGGGAACTCTAGTGCTCTGTAATCCAAACTCTCTTCCCTGCGCTCCCGTAACTTGCAAAGTTTATCCCCTAAGTCCCCCATCCTGCCACCCTTCCAGATAAGATTCAGATGATGAGGTCCCTGGTGTAATATATCAGACAACAGAGGCTTGGAGTACGTTTATTCATGTAGACATGGTAATAGCATATGAATATGTAATCTTGAGTATGGCCAATAGCAGAAAGAGGGAGAGAATTTCGAAGTCAAAGAGGAAGAAGATCACCATATACAATACAATTACAAAGTGTCTGCTCTAAGAGTCCCTAATAGAGGCAAAAAGTAACCAGAAGCATAGCTTTAGTTTCATATGTACTCAAATTGCCTTCTTTTTATTGTTGTTAGTCTGGATACCTCCTCTGCCCTGCCTGTGTTATGAGTCTCTTCTCAGAACTAACGTTACAATCCAAACAGGCCACGTTCTTTGTGGCAGTAAGTGGGAAAAGAGAAGGCCAAGAGAAAAAGGAAATATAAGAGATAGAAGTGGGAACAGAAAGTAAGAAGGAATGACAGTGAATTAAAAAAAAAAAACAAACAAACCAGGGTTTCATTTCCATGACTCCAGCCACCTACACACCTTTCACAAATTCTAAAACTTATGTGGAGCCATATCATCAGGACTGCAGTCTCGGGAACACCAGACTGGGTAACACGCATCTCTCAAGTCTCTCTTAGATGACCCTCTTCCCAGAAACATCATCTGTTAAACTGAACTGCAAATTTCTCAAAAACAGGTCACTGATCCTTTCTGCTTCTGGTCACAAGATGAAGTCTTAAAAGGAACTGCCTCTCTCCAAACACAGGAACTTGAGATTTAAAAAAGCCAAGAAAGGAAGATAAACAAAAACACATTTAGAGCTTCTACTCACTTGGTAAATCAGATTTCACAAAAGTCTTGAGTACTACTTTAATAAAGGACAAATTACGATCAAGGAAATTTGTAATTTATCCAAGTCATGTTTAACAAAAATAGATTCAAAGCACTTCCAATCCAACAGCCAAATCATTCTCTTAAAGACATGAGTGGATATAACAAATGATATTTATCCATTAAGAGATCTTCATTGAGCCTCAAATATAACGAGCCTCAGTAAGTCAGAGTCTCGCCATCAAGAATGCCATCTTGAATAACTATAATCTGGGGGTGGGAGTAAGTTGTGTGTGGGGGTCCACATTAAACCAAGATACCTGCTATAACATCATATACAAGATAATTCCACAGTCAGCATGGAGAACAGATGCCAGGTCACAGAGTAAATTAACCTGAGTGTGATCCCCATGTAAGGAGCTTTAAACAACAGCTACAGAGCATATGTCAAAGGAGGTCAAGTAGTAATAATAATAGCTCACATTTATTGAGCCCTTACTATTTGTCAGGCACTAAGTGTTATCTCACTTAATCCTTACTACCATATCATGAGGTAAGCATTATGACTGGGAAAATGAGCTCAGAGAGATTAATTTGCTCAAGGCCATACAGTGAATAACTGGGTAGATTTTGAACCCGGGTACTTGACACCAGAGCTTCTACTGACCCCCATGCTAGACCTCCAAAGGCTCATCCTCCAACCTTGCCCCTCATTGACGATCCTTCCATGAACTTCCATCATGTACTCTTCTACATGGGTCTCTCATTTTCTCTCCTGAAAGTCCTTCCTTCTCTGAGACCAGTTTTGTTTCCATTAATTCCTCCCTCTGTTTTAACATTTCTCTTTTCTTTCTTTCTTTTTCCTTCTCCCTCTCCTCCTCTCCCTCTTCCTCCTCTCTCCCTGTCTCTCTCTTTCTCTAAATCAAATTGAATATAGAGTTCAAATAAGTTCTTAAAATGATGACTATTTTATATCCTGTATTTTTAATTCAAAATGCATATTAGCAGTACAGGAAAAGGGGGTACCCTTTTCTATATCTAGGTCTCTTCCCCCACAAAGGAGAATAAAAAAATAAGTAGCTTTCTACCATATGACCCAGCAATTGCACTACTCGGTATTTACCCCAAAGATAAAAATGTAGTGATCCAAAGGGGTACGTGCACCCCAATGTTTATAGCAGCAATGTCCACAATAGCCAAACTATGGAAAGAGCCAAGATGTCCATCAACAGATGAATGGATAAAGAAATTTGGTATGTATTTATATACAGTGGAATATTATACAGCCATCTAAAAAATGAAATCTTGCCATTTGTAATGACGTGGATGGAACTAGAGGGTATTGTGCTAAGAGAAATAAGTCAATCAGAGAAAGACAGGTATCATATGATCTCACTGATATGAGGAATTCTTAATCTCAGGAAACAAACTGAGGGTTGCTGGAGTGGTGGGGGGTGGGAGGGATGGGGTGGCTGGGTGATAGATATTTGGGAGGGTATGTGCTATGGTGAGCACTGTGAATTGTGTAAGACTGATGAGTCACAGACCTGTACCTCTGAAACAAATAATACATTATATGTTAAAAAACAAAAAAAGAAGATAGTAGGAAGGGAAAAATGAAGGGGGGGTAATTGGAGGGGGAGACAAACCATGAGAGACTATGGACTCTGAGAAACAAACTGAGGGTTCTAGAGGGGAGGGGGGTGGGGGATGGGTTAGCCTGGTGATGGGTATTAGAGAGGGCATGTACTGCATGGAGCACTGGGTGTTATACGCAAACAATGAATCATGGAACACTACATCAAAAATTAATGTAATGTATGGTGACTAACATAACGTAATAAAATAAAATTTTTAAAAAAGACACAAAATATCCAAAGGCAAAAAAAAAAAAAAAAGTAGCTTTCTACTTCTTTATGGCCCTTGAATGATCTGTTTCTTGAATTGAGACTTAACTTACATCAAAAGGTTTCACACTACCCATAACTGGCACCGTGGACTGAATTGTGTCCTTCCCCGAATATGTATGTTGAAGCACTAGACCCCATGTGACTGGAAATGTGCCTTTTAGGAGTGATTAAGGTTAAAGGAAGTCATAAGGGTACAGCCCTGATCCCACAGAACTGGTGTCTTTGTAAAAAGAAGAAGAGATACCACAGATCTCTATCTTTCCACCATGTGAGGACACAGGGAGAAGGTGGCTGTCTGCAAGCCAGAAAGAGAGCTCTCACCAGGAACCAAATCAGCTGGCAGTTTGGTCTTGGACTTCCCAGGATCCAGAAATGTGAGAAATAATTTTTTGTTGTTTAAGCCACCCAGTCTATGGCATTTGCTTCGGCAGCCCAAGCTAATACAATTGGTCTTAAAAATATGGCTTTTCTTTAGGACAAAATTTCATTGCTTAAATTGTTAACATTATGATTTCAGTATGAGCATTCACATCATTACTGAAGAGTTTTGAACTTACTGAGCCTTGGTTAAGATGTTTCCTGGACAAAGAAGAAATGTACTCCTAAGATGCTTATATATAAAACATCTATTGTTTAAATCACACCCAAGATTTACCTGGACAGAAAACCATTTATCTGAAAAGCCAAGAGATTTTGACAGATGTAACCTGGATCCTTCCTATAAAAGAAATTAAAAAAAAAAATTTTAATGAAAAAAGAAGAAGAAGAAAGGAAGGAGAGTGCCCCAGATCTCTATACATGTGAGTGTGAAATTTGGTGACATTTTTTTCCTGTTATTTTATTCAATATCCAATAGATGACCCTATTACCAATTCTATCCATACCTGATAAAAGAAAAATAAACCATTCATCCAGCTATCAGGTCCAGATACTGGAAACAACCTAACACAAGAAAAATACTTTTTCAAAGTCTCTTTATCTTCCATGCTAACAGCAGTGTGAATGCTATTGCTATGCAGCTAGTCACTAGGGCTGTTGAAACATTAAACAGTATTAAGAAAATACCAATAGTTTTAATTATTCCTCCGTTGGAAAATCTTTGGCTTCACTGAAGAGGGCATACGAGTTGTTTAATGGCCAAATGGCAAAGTAAAAAGCAAACGGTACAGAGAATACCTCCACCAACATCCCCTTCTAGGTTTCGTGAAACTTCAACAAAATACAGTTTGATGGACTCTTGGATAACCTCTGAGAGTTGGAGTTACTGTGAATCCCTACCTCTTCTTCCTGTGAAAGAAGCTGAGAAATTTGGGAAGAGGAGGCCTTGTATTTGAGCTTGACTCAGACATGCTTTTTCTGATTCAGCCATAGCTTTGTTTGGAAACCTGTACGTCATGGCCTTGGCGGGCCCCCAAGCATCCTCCTATGCAGTCTGCTATTTTTCCTCTAGCTTACCCAGAATAGCTGGGCAAAGATTTAGTACAGTTGGTATGCCGGTGTTTATAGGCCAAAGTGTTGTCAAGTTGCTTTCTGTGGGCAAGCAGAGGTTCTTGCAGACTGCCAAGAACAAAAGAAAAGGTGCTTCTGGCCTTCTGGTTTTGTTTCCTGGAAGAATTAGAGATCCACTTTCCCTCTTCCAAACAACCCTGGGATTAGAAGACCCTTACCATGTTGAACCTCCCTCTTTATCTTCTTTCATTCTCTGAAAAATCATTATCCCACTCTGAAAACCAAGTGCTTAGAATTATGGTATATCATTAGTCATATATTTAAACATATTTATTATCTAGGATCCTGCACAGGCAAGACAGGTATACAAATTTCCTTCTGGAGAAGTTTCTGGTATATTATTTCTAGGTATTCTATCTTAAAATGCGAAGTCCAGTATTTGGGAGGAGAAATGCAAGGGATAAAGGAAGTAGATCCTATCCTAAGAAGAAAAGAAGAAAGAGATTTGCTAACTTTTAAACTCTTCTATCTAGAAGCCCTGTTTCTTTCCACTTATGATACAATATTTACACCTTTGTTTCCTGGTTTTATAGAGAATGGAGATCCCATTCTTCACTTTGGTCTCCTCTTTTCTGCTCAGTGTAGCCCAATAAAATAAGAAGATGGTCCAGATCTTTCTCCTCTGTCATATTCTCTTTGGTAAATTGCTACTCCTTTTGCAATTCCCCAGTTATACCATTGCTGATCCATTAGGCCATGCTACAAAATAAGACTCAAGTTAATGACTTGATGCAGGTTTCACCCTTTGAGCACCCAATTATAGACCAAGCGTATGTTCCTGCCATGGAGAGAGAAAAGGCAAGAAAAAAATTACAGATGACACTCAGGAAATCTTCCCACTTAGAATCCTTGACTTCCTGCAGCCACAAGAAAAGCCACTCATGGCTCTCAGCTGCTATTTCTCCTGGCCAGGGCAGGATTATGAAGCTTGGATGCCCTAGGCACTCTCCCGGTCCCTACCCCTGACCCCAGTCCATCATTAGAAACAAAACCCTTACCAAACCATGAATGATTGTTTTATAGTTTTCAAAATTACACTCATATGTATGCAAACATGAAACTAGGTTCTGCCTACATCTACTAATGTGTGCATTATGTATCTGTGTTTGCTTTGCTGGACTCGTAAGTGCTGGAGTGTGGAGCATGGTGGTGTAATGTAGCCGCGGTTGAGGCTCCTGGGTTGGGTGCTTGTCTTCTTACTGTACATTTGTATGAAATGTCTGACCCAACCTGACATGGCTCATCCCCGTGGAGAAGATCCCAGGGAAACTGTAAGAAAAACATCAGAGAGGATCAATGACCAATGTTTTGTCCAGCTGCCAATGTAGTAGCTCCCTAATAATAGGTTGGAGGCATCAGGAACACGAGATGTTTACATTTATTTTAAAAACACCAGCTCCAAAAGAGAGCTCTTCTTGGCACAGTACACAAACATTTATAGTGAACCTTTCATCCCGAGCCCTTTTTAAGCATTACCTCATTAATCTTCAAAGCAGCTACATAAGGCAGGTAGAACTATTTGCTCTGCAATTTTAAATGTCGCACTTAATATGAGTAGGAAAGTGTGCAGTGACACTACTACCAAGGTAGACTCCCAGCAGCACAGGTCACCCTCCAGAGAGGGGGAACCTCTCTGGGACCTTCATCTGCCCAAGTCTTCCCATCTGTTCCCATCTCTCCAGAACCCTTACCTATCTCTTGTACGGCTGTATCCCATCTATAGGAGCTTTCCATCATCCCTCCCTGCCTAAGCTCCCATCCAAACTTGCCCATCTTTCTGGAATTCCCATAACTTTGCCTTATTCTGAGCAACGCTTAGTTAATCCAAAAAATGTTTTGTGTTACACAGTCAGTATGCCCTACATGTCACCCTTCTATTTATACTTTGACAGAGACCTTATGAAGAAGACGTCTTAATACAAATATAATGAAAGGAATGATACTTTAAGCAGGAGGATCTGGTGAATGTCTCTTACATGACATTAGACCTTGTAGGGTTTACCTAATCAATGAGTCTGTCCAGTAAAAAGATAAAGTGGATAGATCGGAATGAAACACCTTTCATTCTTCTTTATCATCTAAAAAATTATGTGTGTATGAGTGTGTGTATGTGTCTGTAAGACTAATACTTTCTACATCTCTACTTCTGCACTCTAACCTTCATCAATATATGGGTCCTCTGTGTTTTCTTTTACTTTTAGATTTTAGATACTAGTTTGCATTTTAGGTGTTCCATTTATTATTTAGTGGAGGGATACCTGGTGCTCTGTGCTTTCACCTTTAAGAAAACTGACTATCCACAGCAGTTCTGGAATGATTAAAGGCATCAGAAATATTATTATATCCTTACTGTAACCATTTAGAAATATTAGCTTTGAGAGGCAAAAGAGAGTTATCTAATACTATTTATTGGTTTGTCTGTGACTTCCTTCCTATTCTAAAAGAGCACTAGTTCAGCTTCATGAAATCTCCCTACTTACTGAGATCTCTCCTTAATGGTACAATTCAGTTTTAATCACCTGACCGGACAATATGGCTTGTCAAAGGCAGAATTTGCCTCCTAGTGTATTGAGAATGTTTGTTGTATCTTTACTTAGATTATATCTCAGAAATTACATTAGAGGCTAACAATTAATCTATATAATGACAGTTCTGTTGACATCTCACGTCTCTCTCTGCAATTTGCATACAAAAATACAAGCTAATCCAAGAGGATTCCTCCAGGGACAGCTTGAGAGAAAGCAAATTTTACATTAACCTAAGAAAAAAAGTCAAGTCCCCACCAAGAGTAGACCTCTGCGAGAAATGAAATATAGGATGAAAAACAGCTTCTCAATAGCTTCTCTACTGTTTAAAATTGTGCCTCTAAAGTTTTTTTCTAAGATGAAATTCTATATTGGCTTCCATGTTTATATTCATATGAACACATATATGTCCAGTGCCCAGCACAGTGTCTGGCATGTTAAGATGCTCAGCAAAATTTTGCTGGAGAAAAAATGAGTAGAAAAACACTCAATGTCAAATATTAATCATCTTTGGACTATCCTCCATTTTATATTACCCAAAACTCGGCTTTCTTCCATTAGAGGAAATCATCAGAATTGGCAATAGTTTAATTATATTTGAGAAGATATACAAAATCATAAAATCTGTGCTTATAAAACATGAGCCAAAAAACATCTAATGGCCTAAGTATGGCCACTCTCAACTGCCCTCCATTTCCTTCTTAAGCGCCACTTAAATGTTCCCTTATTGCCAATTCTAGATATGTGTCTTAAATAAGTAATAAGATAATTAGCCCTGAAATACACACACTCAACAGGCTAACAACAAAAATAATAGAAGACCTTGGGAAAAAAAATAATGCATTATAAAAAGAAATCATGAAGACCCAGTGGAGAGTGAAAAAAGCTAGCTGCAGGGCAGAACCAAATCAGATAAGTATGTACTGTGGTCTCCATGATTCTACTTCAGCATGGCAACTTCTGGACAGAGCAAAGATTGTCATGGAGATCAGGAGATCTGGGATCTGGCCAAAATGTAAAACTACCCCTCTCTGTGAGCCTGAGCATGTGATAGCCTCTGGTCTGAGTTTTGTTTTGTTTTACACTGCAGACACTGAAGAAATATTTGACCCAACTTTCCTCATCTGTAAACATGATCATCTCAAAAGTCATCCTTTCCAAAACCAGAACTCAGTGATTCTAACATTCTAGGTTTCAGTGGCATGAAATCAGACACTAACTCCAATGAGAAAGGGAGAAAAAATAGGAGGAAACTGCTGCTTTCTGAAATGCATCAACTATCTCCAAACATGAGATCCAGCCCCAAATCAACATGAAGGCTTCCTATTTTCTCTAACACTTAAGTGCCTTATGTCCAAAATGTTTTATTTCACACTGAAAATTCGAATATTTTGAATTTTAAGAAACCACCTGGGCTTGGTTCCATGTTTGTACTTGAGGTGGATCCTTATGTGAGAACCAGTATTAGAAGACATATCAGAGTCTAGCAATCAACAGGATAGATTGCGCTAGATAGTGTCCTTAACCTCAGTTCTTTCCCACCCCAGGACCATGTCTAGACCAGCATCCCAAAAGCAATACAAATTGAGATCTTCAAGTAGCCCAGCTGACTCAGCTGAATAAGACTGCCTAGGCCCAGCCACTATCTAGACCCATTTAGACCTGATCATTCAATAACTATCTTTTGTCTTCCTCCTCTGCACCTGGTACTACGTTAGGCAGTGAAGATTCAGAGGTGAACATTACTTAACCTTCTCCTCAAAGTTCATAGTCTAGCAGTTTATATGAAGAAGTGAATAGAGAAATATAAACCATGATACATGTGGTAGGATGGGATAAGGACAGAATGTACAGTAGTACATACGAGAGGCATCTAACAGTGTTTGGAGATGAGAGGAGGTGACATCTGAGATCTGAAGGTCAACTGGAGTAGGATGAAGTGACAAGACCTTTGGGAAGAGGGACCCATCTGGTAGAACAAGAAATCCAATGTTGGCCAGCACTGGTGTAGCAACAGACAATGGGGCAGTGTTTCTCTCTACCCACCTGCCGAGTCCTACCTAAGGAAGCTGCTACATATGCAGATTCCTAGGCTCCTCTGCAGCCTGACTAAATCAGAATGTCTTGGGGGTGTGGCCCAGAGTTCTGAATTATAAAAGTTCATCAAGTGATTTTGATGAACGTTGAGGTTTAAGAACCACTGCAATACCAAGTAGCCTCTTCACGTATGTGGCTGCCAACGTCCAGCAGCTGAAAATGGTCACAAGTCTGTATAGGAAGATAGTCAGCAAGAGAGAATCTTGAGCGGGTTCCCAGCCACCAGGTTGCAGTTTTAGAACAGATTCGAATTATGCAAAAACAAAAAGGACTGTGGTCTTGAACAAATTAACCAAGCCAGAACTCCAGCACAGAGGAAAATGCCAGTATTTGGGGACCAGAGCTGGAAGACAGAGTAGGACAAAGTCACAGGAATAAGGAAAAAGTTTAAATGATAACTAAATCTTAAGATCAGAGATAAAATGGCAGCATGGGCAATCTCATCCTGAGGGCCGGAATGTTGGGCCAGTCCTGCCTCCAGGAGCCAACTGGACTCCAGTGATGAAAGAAGACAGTTTCTGAGGGTAATAAATCAGGCAGGCCCATATACCCTGGGAATGATGATATGGTGTGCTGTGCCAGCTGATGTTATAACTTAGTATTCTAATAAAGTCATTGAAACCCTTTTGCCCTATTATCATTCTCAGTGCTTGTAGATACATGGTTCTCAATATTTCAACATTCCTGTCCTTTATAATTAAATAGAACCTGTTCATATTCCTAACCAGACCTAAATCTCAAATTGACGTGTCTTCCAACAGGATTACAGGCCCACTTTTTTGATATTGAGATCAACACAAGTTTGTGATTGTAATTTGGAATCACTGATCAATGTTGGCCTTTCTAGTGCAAAACAATCAAAATCCTTTTATTCAAAGCATTTTTTCTGACTTAAGCTGCATTTAGAGGGTAATTAATTTCACTTGTTGTTCTTAAATGATTAGCACAGTTTCTGCAGGTCAAAGGATCAGTTGAAGAAACTATGAGCAATACTGAACAAAAAGCCCCAGCTGTGTCCTGTTATATTAATGAATCCAACACTGGTATTCATGCCCTTGGTGTAATAGCCTGGTTGACATTCAACCACTTCCAATACTCATGGTAGTTCTAATCAAAAGGTGTACAACACCCTCTTCAGCTAGGTTTTTTTTAATAAGAAAACAAAGTGTAATATATGGCACGTGGGCTTCTAGAATCAGAAAAATCTGATTTAATCTTGCCTTACATTGATTAACTTGTGTGAACTTGGGCAAGTTATTTATCTCCAAGATGCTTATCTGTAAAATGATGGTATTAATATTACCTAGCTCTCTAGCTCACTGAACTGCTTCAGAGATTGAGATAATTGTATGTAAAGCATTCAGAAGAGCAATGATAAGTTAATTGTTATAATTCTTGTTCCTATTTTTATTGAGGCCACCCCAGCCTACAGGTACTGTGAAGTCACATCCACAGGAACCACCTGTGTTTTACTGGGATGTGTCTCTCCTTGATTATACAAATTGTCCCACGATTTCCTCTGGGAACTCCTAAGGGAATGTTGCCTCTACTCATGACCAAGGGTGGTCTTCATCATGTTCTTCCTCTCCTGCTTGGTGCTCTGAGTAATGTCAAACGTCCATGACTTGAAACCACTCTAACTGCAACCTACAATGCTGCCTTCTGATATTCTCAAAGCCCCAGTTCACTGAAGACTCAATGATGTCACATTCCATCACCTGGAGCAGGGTGATTGAGTACCAGCCATCCACAGTTTCCTGTGAGAACAATTTTTTCAACAGTATGTGCAGCCCCACCCTCCACAGAGTTCAACTATAGGTCTATGCATTGAGCCAAGGTAACTGTTTCCTGAAAGAAACCCTAAGCTATCCTTCATCCTCATTCCCATTCCAAGTTCCTTTCACCAATTTCCCACAAATCAATATGCCAATAAATCTTTATAACAGTGATTACTGGAAGACAGTACAAGCCAGTTGTTAAAAGTAAGGGATCAGAGTCAGACTACTTGGGCTAAAGAGGGAAAGGACAGCCCCTCTGTGTCTCAGAGTTTTTGGTTTTCTTTTTCAGCAATAAAATTGATAAAAAATAGTAGAATCTAATTAACACAAAAATTTGGGGGGGCCTAAATGAGATGAAGTATCCAAAGACTTCAGCATGGTGCCCTGTACATGGCATCGGCTCAGTAAATGGTGGAAATGGACTTTACCTATTATTCCATTTCTGGTGATTACATATTATGGACTGAATGTTTGTGTCCCCCCAGAATTAAAATTTTGAAATCTAGGTGGCTCAGTTCATTAAGCATCTGACTCTTGATTTCGGCTCAGATCATGATCTCAGGGTCATGAGCTCGAGCCCCGTGTTAGGCTCCACGCTGGGCATAGAGCCTGCTTAAGATTCTCTCTCTCTCTCCCTCTGCCCCCCCCCACCCCGGGGGCTCGCTCTCAATCTCTCTCTCTCTCTCTCTAAAAAATTGTTTTTAAATTTGAAATCTAATTCCCAGTGTGATGGTATTTGGAGGTAGGGCCTTTGGGAAATAATTAGGTCATGAGGATGCAACCCTCATGAATGGGATTAGTTCCCTTATAAGAAGAGGCCGGAGAACTAGCTCGCCCTCTTTCCACTACATGAGGACACAAATTGGCAGTCTGCAATCTGGAAGAGGGCTCTTGCTAGAACCCAACCAGGCTGACAGCCCATCTCAAACCTCCCCAGAACTTTGAGAAATAAATGTCATTTAAGCCACTCAGCCTATGGTACTTTGTTACAGCAGCCCAAATTGACTGAGACACTATAGTTTAAGACAAAACTAAGACTTCTTCCACAACTCATCAGAATCACAAATGTTTCTATTCCCATAGGGCTTTCCCCCCTTTTAATGTTTACTACGTATTCAATAGCTATTGAAATAAAATCTCTTAAATTACAAGAAAATCATATGGAAATTTGTTTTTCAAAACCAATAACCAATTATACCCTATGTAAGGTTAAAACATCAGGTTTAAAAAGATGCATTCTTCACTCTATATAAACTTGCCACCCAAGCAGATTAGTTGAAGACTGTGACACATTGATGTCATTACAGTTTTATAACCATTGTTCCCCAGAATTATTCCCTTGTTGAAAAAGTGAACCATGAAATGTGTTCACATAAATACATATTAAAGCAGCTCAAGCCATAGTAATAACATTTATATGTCACCTAATAATATAAAATGTTATTGGGCGCCTGGGTGGCTCAGCTGGTTAAGCGACTGCCTTCGGCTCAGGTCATGATCCTGGAGTCCCTGGATCGAGTCCCGCATCAGGCTCCCTGCTTGGCGGGGAGTCTGCTTCTCCCTCTGACCCTCCTCCCTCTCATGCTCTCTGTCTCTCATTCTCTCTGTCTCAAATGAATAAATAAAATCTTTAAAAAAATAAAATAAAATAAAAAAATATATAAAATGTTACTTCACTTCTGTAATTTAATTTAATCCTCACAACAACCATGTAAGGAAAGCACAGCAGATACTGTGCCTATGTTATAGATAAAGAAACTAAAGCTCAGAGAGGGGTAAGTAATTTGTACTAGTCACCCAGATGGCAATGGTGAAGCCAACACTTGAATCTGAGATTTTACAAATCCTATAGCAATGCCTGTTTACTGTGATACTGTTGGTTAAAATTGATTAATTTTGCTATATATGTATTTTGGTATGCCAATCCACTACCCTCCAATTCTTCCCAATTCACTTACTACACATTTAAAAAGAATCCATTCCACCATGTATTCCAATAGGATGCCAGGTATCATCAGGATTCCTTATCCTTTTCTGACCTCTCTTTTGAGTTTCTCACCTGAGAAGGATTGTGGACAACGAGAGTCCAGAGGGCAGTTTAGGAAAGAGTCAGGAACCATGGATCACCATCCCTGAGTTCACCTGAGACTGGCTGCACTGGGTTCTGTGAGGCTCTTGGGGACCTATGGAAAAACATCATATTGAGGATGAGAACTAAGGCAGAACTTCAGATTGTGATCTCTTCCTTCTTCCTTCTCAACCACAGGTTCTCAACTGTAGTTGTACCTTAGAAATACCTGAGGAGCTTTCCAAAATTCCCAAAGCCTGAGCCCCACCCAGGCCAATTAAATCAGAATCTCTGGAGGAGAGGCCAAGATATGAATAGTTTATAAAAGCTTACAGGTGCTTCCAATGTGCAGGCAGGGTTTGAGAACCAGTGCAGCCGGCTAACTTCCACATCTCAAGGGCAAGGGTGCACTCACCACTGTTATGGAGGAGGGTGAAGACCATGAAAGAACTGCTATGCCTGATCTGTGGAAGAACTGGAATCTGGGTCAAAAGACAGCCAGATCTGGACTCAACGTATCAGCCCTGGCAGCAAGTGCTAGAATAATACGGGGAACATTTTTTACCTTGTCCAGGGTAAGTCTCCATTCCTACATGTTGCCTGAGTTCTTTCTACACAGAAAGATTACCCTATTCCCAATTTTCATTGTGCCTTCTATGACTATGATGTTAATGTTTAGGGGTTTGGTTTTTTGGTTAGGGTTATTGTTCATTACAAAAAAAAAAATCATTCAAAATTCACTCTTTAGAAAAGAATCCAGAAATGTAAAACCTAACATTTTTATTCCATATATATACTTTATGTGTGTGTGTGTGTATTTACTCTGAAATTTCTTTCAGACCTGGATGATTTTTGTGAGGTAAAATCAAACATCAGTCTTAATTATAGGTATTAAATGTTAGGGAAATAAATATAACAAGAAAAATACATTTCCCATTTGTTTAACAGTATGTTTAATTTACAACTCCTATCCTCTCATTGTTGTAACTGCTGACATTTACAGTATAATTAAGGTCTCAGCATTTATTGACATTTCCTTAAACTTAAGTGACCCATTGTTTTTTGCACCATAACTCACATATGAGAAAAATCCTAAATTTGCCCTTGATTTATGTGACTAAAAATATTTTTCGATGTGAAATCATTCTTTATGTGTTTGCAGTATATTTCAGATGAAGATGTAGTTTTTTTGCCACTATTCTGAACTTCTCCCATCTGCCCTGATAAAAATATAAGTTATAGATTCAAGAATCTCCATAGGAATTCTTTAACTCTGTATCAACAGACAAAGAAATCATTCTTGAAATACATCTGATGACATGATAGACTGGTAAAGTCAAATCTCTCCAGAAGCAAAAATTAACTATGATTACTTGATGTAGACATCACTCAAACCAATCAAATGTTATTTTGGGAAATCATAAATTTATATCCAGCGTCAGTTTGTCACTCATTAAGTTCTTATAAGAATGATTAGGAAATTATCTTAATAAGTAAATGTTAGTCTTAACCTCTTCTTAGTTTGATGGCTTAAAAATATAAGTTTGTATCAATCCACTGAGTCTCACTAAAAGTCTCTGCCTGCTTGGAGAGTTATTTATTCTAGTATTAATAAAATTTATCCAAGATGGAAGAGGAAATTCTTGCATTGCTCCATTCTGCAACAAATCTACCTCTAACATGTTAGCAAAGCCTTCAAAATAGGATTTTATAGGTAATATCAATAAATATTTACCAGGTACCTACTATGTTCCAGGCACTGTGTGAGATGCTGGGAATATATGAAAATCTCATTATCTAAAAGTGTGCCCATACACAGAAATTCTGGGAGCAGATTGCAGTCTTGCCAAGGTGTCGTTTTAGTGACTGACATGGATCACCACCTCCAGCAGTCAGCAGTGACAGCAGGCAAAGCTGCTTAACAGGGAGTTACTGATCCTGCAGCTGTATTTTGCTTGTCTCTCCTTTGAAAGATGCTTCCTTTGAAGATCTTGATCATGTGGAAGAGAGGAAGCATGATATAACCTATAAATCAAGGAACAGAGAGGTTTTAGAGCTACAAGTAAATCACCTTGCCAGTAACTCAGAGAGATCACAGAGGAGGTAAACATAGTGAAGAAAATACAAAAAGATTCCGTGCACTTGATGATAAAGGAGTCAATTTCTTCTCCAATAAACATTTTTTAAAGTACCGCAGCAAGAATAGAACTGAAGAGTTTTCCTCTCACCCCTTGTGGAAAGGAAGAAAGATCCAGTTAAGGGAACCTGTCCAGGCTCTTTAAGGT
Source organism: Leptonychotes weddellii (assembly GCF_054177405.1). NCBI lineage: Eukaryota > Metazoa > Chordata > Mammalia > Carnivora > Phocidae > Leptonychotes > Leptonychotes weddellii. The sequence continues at coordinate 78,682,272 of NC_138375.1, read as the reverse complement.
ACCACCAGGAATAGGTGGTAACATCTACCTCCTAAGGAAAAGTATGCACTCCTTAGATTTGCTCCCAAATTACTATCAGTACTCCCTTCCACACTTATTGAACCTGAAGAAAAACAAATTTCAGATACATTACTGATCATTTATCAATTCCTGGAACTGATAAGAACAATCTTTCTTAGGTTGACTACCATGCCTTGTCCCTCAGGATTATGCAGAATGTGTGTATGAGGCTCTGGGTTTTATATCTGCAGAGATTTCCTCATTTGCCATAAAAATCATGTAACAAAGTGGTGATATAATTTACATTTCATCCGATTTATTATATTTTAAGTATTTTGAACATGGAGATAATGAAGAGGCATGATCACGGAAATTGTCAAAAATAGGACCATGGTTAATAACTTAATTTAGCCTAATCCACCTAAATAATAATAAAATCTCACTTAATTGGACTTCATTAATTTTAAATGTGACAAATCTACATGACATTTGGCTGAAGTTGATCTGTGAAATTAGATGTAGATTCGAATACCAGTTTACCACTTCTATAAAAATTGGTTAAACTCTCTCTACTTACTTATCTGGAAAATGGGAATAGTCTCTTATCTGTTTTTACTTTTTCTAATCATTCATACTGTTAACACTCTATTGCAATCCATGAACACCTTGTGCACAAAATCATACAAAAGCCTCCAATTAAAGCCTTCTGCCTCCACTCTTGCCCACCTACCCCTCGAAAATATAGGCTATTATATACACAGGGGCCATAGTGATATCAAAAATCTAAGTCAGAGAATATTACCCCTTTGCTTAAAATTCTGTAATGACTTCTCACTCTACTCAGTGGAATCCAGACTCCTTCCCATGGCTGACAAGGCCTACCTGAACTCCCCGCCCACACCACTTCTTTAACCATCTTTTTTTCCAGCTTAGTGAGATATGACTGACAAAAATTGCACATATTTAAGATGTACAGTGTGATGTTTTCATGTAGATATACATTTTGAGGTGATTACATTTTGAAATGATTAATGAAGCCAATTTAAAAATCCATCACCTCACACAGTTACCTCTTTTCTCTCTGTGTGTGTGTGTGTGTGTGTGTGTGTGTGTGTGATGAACACTTAAGGTCTACTTTTTTAGCAAGTTTCAAAATACAACACAGTATTATTAACTACAATCACCATGCTATACATTAGGTCTCCAGAACTTACTCATCTTATATCTGAAAGTTTATACCCTTTGACCAACATCTCCCTATTTCCCCTCCCTACAGCCCCTAGTAACAATCATTCTGCCCTGAGTTTTACTTTTGTAGATTATTTACTTAGATTAATGTTCTCCAGTTTCGTCCATATTGTCACTAATGACAGGATTTCCTTTTTTATTAAGAGGGAATAATATTCCAGTATATGTGTGTGTCTACCCCCTAAATGTCCACTGATGGATGATGAATGAATAAGAAATGGATAGATAGATAGATGATAGATAGATAGATAGATAGATAGATAGATGTCAGTTTCATTTGGGATATATATATATATATGTCAGTTTCACTTGGGATCTAAGAAGATCCTAATCATCATATCTTGCCCTTAATAAATGTGGTTAATTATATAATAGCTTGTACAAAGTTCTACTAATTTGGTGTTAAGAGTTATCAACTTAATCACAAAAGCTAGGTGTGGTGATTTTAAAATATGGCCGCAAATTCTTTGACATTTCTCACATTGGGCGGGTCTACCTCTCCTCCTTAAATCTGGGCAAACTTGAGACTTTTGCATACGGAGCTAGGTCAGAATGGGTCATGCACCTTCCACCTCATTCTCTAGGAAAATTCACTGTGGAGTAAGCTAAGCACCATGCAAAAAGTTTGGCCACCCCAAGATCTCCATGGTGAAGAGGACATATGTAGGTGCTCTCATTGACAGCTAATTTTGCAGCTGATGACCAGCATTAATATCTTGGATCTCCAGCCCAGTCAAACCTTCAGATGACCACAGCCCTGGATGACATCTAACAAAAACTTTATAAGAAACCCCAAGGGAAAACTATCCAAAGAAGCCCTTCTAAAATTTATGACCCACAAAACTGAGAGTAAGATCAAATAGTTGTTCTGTTACACTTTTAATTTTGGAATCAATGTATTACAAGGTAATAGAGAATCTTATACAAGGAAATGTCAAAATTGAGTTTCTTGTCACATACTATTTTCACCTATATTGTTCTGACTCTACTTGCCATGTGGTAAGAAAATGACTTATGTAAAATTTAGCCATGTGTAAACATTGACTTTCATTCACGTAACAAGATAGAAAAATATTAAAACTAGAAAGTGTTGATTTCAGGTCTCCTAAAAATGGAGCCCATGAAGGTTGTGGCTTATTGGGCTTACCACCATGAGAGCAGGGTGGTCAAATCACAGGACTGCATACTAAGTCCAGCCTACCTCCTCTTTTGTATGAAATAAAATAAATATGGCCCACAATGCCAGAGTATTTACTGGCTTGCCCTTCACCAGAGAAGATGCCAATGTCTGAGTTAGAGAATGGCAAAATTGAAATAGGAATAAGTCCTCTGATTCATAGACCAATATTCTTTTTCTCATATGTTGCCTGACAAGAATAAAATTTTTCTATTTTTTTTTAAAGATTTTATTTATTTATTTGACAGAGAGAGACACAGCTAGAGAGGAAACACAAGCAGGGGAAGTAGGAGAGGGAGAAGCAGGCTTCCCGCCGAGCCGGGAGCCCAATGTGGGGTTTGATCCCAGGACCCTGGGATCATGACCTGAGCTGAAGGCAGACGCTTAATGACTGAGCCACCCAGGCACCCCAAGAATAAAATTTTTCATCAACATCAGCATATTTTAATGAGCTTATTTCATGATCCTATGAGTTTAATTTATATCAGTACTTCTTAAATTTTCTAAGAGTTTTTCCTTTTGTTTTTTGGGGAAGACTATTGTTTTCATACTTGTTTTAGTTTTGCTTTTGAAAAGAGAGGTGTTATTCACAAGAGGGTAAATGTATTATTTAAGGTTTTCTGTGATACCATCAGTGAGGAAAAGAGAAGAAAACTGATATCTTGGATTAGGGCTCAGCAAACTTTTTCTCTAAGGCTCAGAATATTTTTTGCTTTGCAAACCATTCAGTGTGTATCACAAATACTCTGCACAAAAGCAGCCATAGACAGGCTCAAATAAATGGGCATGATTGTGTCCAGAAAGATTTTATTTGCAAAAACAAGTGGTGGGCTACACTGAGCCTGCAGTCTAGTTTGCCAACCCATCTCAGATCATTTGGGGACATATAAATGCGCAGGAATGCAATGCTGCTGGGCTTATAGTAAGATTGTAGTTACAAATTCTACCCAGAGAAGTAGGGGAATATCAAACATTCCCATATTGGAATAACAATATTTTGCCTGTGTACTACATGTTTTGTTCCCTATACTTTAAAATAATATTTAATATCCAGTCTGGGCATACTAGTGAATTAGAGTTGAGTTGGTATTACTGAAAGACCTTGTAAGATAAATTTCAGTCTTTATTATTACAGCTTGAAAGTATTAACGTTTTTACAGTTAATTTATTTCTCCAAGTAATAAGAGGAGACCATTCTAGATGTCAGTAGCCAAACTTTCCCGAATGCAGTATTCTCAGACTGTGTGAGGTTCTTCTCCTAGTTTGCAGAACCCCTGAAGTTCTCTCAATACCAAAAAAAAAAAAAGCTTATTCTTACCAGTAGTAGAGGACATTCTACTTGCAAAGAGAGAGAATTTCTATCTTCCATAGGACTTTACACCATCATAAATTTCCTGGACATGTTGTCACCTATATAAAAAAGACCAATGCCACCTAACTGCCAACCACTCTGGGATAAAGTGGATAAGGTAGGAAGACAGTAACCCAGTCCCCATCACACTTAGTTGAAGGTGATATTAAAATAGACTTTTAGGAAAAAAAAAGTATGCTTTATTTTTCAGCTTAAAGTAAATGCCTACTTGAACAAAAAAATACATAAAATTTTTTCCAGTGCTAAAAGCAAATAAGTGGATTTTCCAGAGTTTCAAAAAGAAAAAGTATTTTCTTTGTGCCTAAGAGGTATGTAGATTTCAGAAAGATTAAAAAATGCATTGATAAAGTAAGCAACTAATCAACTACAAATTCATAGTAATGTTAATTACATAAATATATAAGTGTGTATATATAGTAATAATTATGAAAAGCAAAATAAAAACATAATATTACTTTCAACCATTTCAATTTAAAGAATAGGAAATTTTGAAGTGTTTGCTTTGAAAACTCAGAATTATCCACACGTGAAAAATCCAAAATTGCTGTGAAGTGTAAAAATTATCCTTTTTTCCACCTACAGGTAAGTCAGAATTGCTGTGCAAATTTTCTTCAAACTTCTTGAAAAGGAATTTTCTGGAAAGGAAAATCTCTGAAGCTACACAATAAAAACTTCAGAGGCAGAAGAAAACTCTTCCCGGTGCCTACATCTACAGAACACAGGCAAAACAAACCACCCCCCCACACACACATGTGCACACACACACACGCGTGCACATACACACACACACTCTACAGCATATGTTTATTAACTGATTCAACACAATTTTATTGAGTGCCATGTGCATTAATTGGTATAGGATGTACATGTATGAACGTGTGTGTGTTATGTGAATATAACCTTATGTGTGAATGTGTCTGTGGAAGCAAAGCCAAGAGAAAGGCCTAAAGGCAAAGAGGACATATGCAGGTAAGATGACACCCAACCACGGGAGGGCACCAGAAATTATCCTCTGAAGCAGGTTATACATACACCATTCTTCTCTACCCCTTTCAATTGAACATTTTTTTAAGATTTATTTATTTATTTGAGAGAGAGAGAGAGAAATAGCACGAGTGGGGAGAGGGGCAGAAGGAGAGAACCTCAGGCAAACTCCCCACTGAGCATGGAGCCCCATGACCAATGAGATCATGACCTGAGCCGAAATCACAAGTCGGTTGCTTAACCGACTGAGCTGCTCAGGCGCCCCTCAATTCAACATTTCAAAGTGAAATTATTTTAAAATATTTCTGAAGTTGCATGGAAGACTGCTTAAATTTGCGGATTTTCAGGTTGCAATTTACAGGGAACAGCACACTGTTTTCACTTACAAAGTACGAGACCGATGGCTGGCCATTCACTTTTCTCCTTAAACCCTGGCAAACCCCTACTTCAACAGCCTTTCATAGTTATGAAAAAAGGTACCAAATTAGGGTGCTTGGGGTGAGATCCTGCTCATGTGGGAAGCAATTTACACTGACACTAGAGATAAGGACTGCTCTTCTTAGAGTGACCCAGCAATCCTCTAGCCTCACAGGCCACCGTGTTTGTTTGAGTTAGCAGGTGGATACAGCCATCATAAGAACACAACTAGGAAAAATCCAACATGGTACAATACTAAGCAGGAACTTCTGCAGAAATGAAAACAACTTAGTAATTATAAAAGTCAGACCTTAGATTTCCAAACAAATAGAGATCCAGTTTTAATTCTGCTTTAGAACTATGTTGCACACATTTCAGAAGTTATTATTTCATAAGAGAAGCAAGCAGGAAAAAAAAAAAACTTCTGGGTCATAGGAATAAAAAAGAAACAGTTTAGTTTTTAAAGTGTCAAGAATGATATGTTATAGAATGGGGGACGGGGGGCGAGGAGGGGGAAAACAGAACATTCCCTCCGTTGCTGCTCCCAGGGAGACCAACACTCCCCATAATAAGAGGAAATGGCCCACTGTGCAAAAACAGGGCCAACCATGAAGTTGAAGAACCAAGCAGACCTGACTGCTTAAGACCCAAACGTCTCCCCAAAAGACAGAGCACTGAAAAGAAGGGAACCTGTGAATCCAGAAAAGCATCAAATAGGAGCACACAGGCTTGGAAGCAATTGCTTTACCACCCTTAGCTCCAAGCTTCCTTGGAGTATCTGGCTTCAAACACCGAGATCTCTTCATCCTGTCCTTTAGAGATAGCACCAGAGCATGCCTGCTCACCTGCTTGTCCTTTATTCCCACCCCTCAGGACCTCATTGCAGATGGCCAGATAAGGCTGCCTTCTGGGCACTGAAGGAGGAGTTCAGGACACACCACCCATAAAACATGCCACTTGGGTATACTGATTGTTTTGAACTGAAGACACTTGGAAACAGCAAATGCAGAGAGGTTTCTCGGAACTTCCCTTCTCTGCCTAAAGACAGATCCTCCAAAAGGAACTCAATTGTTATAAATCCCCTCCCTGGGAGTTAGTCAACCAGGGTAGATTGATTCTGGTCACAGAAGAGACTAGAAGTTGACACCACCCCCTGATAAGCTTTGTCACAAACTATCATAGCACCTATCTATTCTAAGGGCCCATTCATCTTTGTTAAGTGGCCTACATTCCCACTCCCCTTCTCCTGTTAAGACAGTACATAAGCTCTCAAATCTCACCATTTTGGGGAGGATATTTATTTTTCCCTGTGATACCCCCATGTATGTAATGTTAAAAATTAATAAAGACAGGAAAGCTTTCCTCTTATTAATCTGCCTGTAGTTCATTTATTCCGTAGACCCTGCTATCAAACCTCAGAGGGTGGAGGGAAAAACTTTGCTCCCATACACGAACTCCTCTCAGCACCACCTCATCTCTGCCAGGCTGCAGGCTGCCCAACACAGGCACTTCAGAAGGAAATTTTAAAAGAGGAAGAAAACGGCCTTTAATACTTTGCGCAACATGATAAATTCTTGGTAGGTTGCACTATAATAGCACTCTTGTTAAACAATAAGCATCTCAATGTCACATTCATTTTAAGAAGCCTTTGCCAGAAAATCATTGTGATCATCATCACGCTTATCATAATAATAGTGGCATATAGGAATTTGTTCCATTACCAAAGGATGGGAATCCTTTACCAGAGGTAAGCTATGTCTCTAAGGCTCCCCTGAGCCTATGCACAGTGAGCTGCCAGTTCTCCTTGACTCAGAAGCCAGGGCTCAGGCAGCTAGAGCATTCTGTGCCTCAAATCATAGAGTGCTGAGAGTTTGGCCTTTGCCTCCACCAGACCCCAGCCCCACTTTCCCCACCAGAGGCTGCTGATAGCAAAAACCACCCGGCTCAGCCATCACAGCTGGTCCACAGCCAAGTTGGCTGAAACTTGTCTATACCATACCCAGTATGGCTAACAAGAACCTTTGTTCCCAGTACATTTGATCATCAAAATAGCATTGCATTTCCCCCTAGAGAAATGCAATTTTGTCTCTATTACAAGTAGTTTGATGTGTGGTAATCGAAAGGAGACACATTTTAAATTTGAGCTTTATGTTGTGACTAACATTAATTTAAATACCCTACATCAAAGGGCTGTGCTATTTCTCCAAACTGCTTTAAAACCCACCATGATTTTTTGTTGTTGTTTCAGAAACCCACAGTGCAATCTGCAATGCATTATAAATTTTGAGCACAGAATCTTATCTATATTTTCTTGTGCATTCCAAAACCCCCCAAAATACTGATCAGAGACAGTTCCCACATTCCAAGACTAGTGCCACAAGCTTGCTGCAAGTAGAGAGAGAAAAGATTGAAAGTAACAGATGTTTGGGTTGCCTGGTCTTGTTATTTTCAAGACTTCATCAACAATGCAAAGTTTTAAATTAGAAATATACTATAGTTCTATTGTTCCCTATGGAAATTTCTAACTAAAACCAGAGTCTAAGAATTCATTTTCAAACAAAAATTCTAACTTTGGCTTTAAGTGGGGGTGGGGGTATCCTCTTAGAAGGGAAGAAAGTTCAGTCTGATGAGCATCCCCGCTCCAGTCAGCACCGCAGAAGGGAGCAGGATTCAATGAGTGGAAACAATTCTACCACCTCTTGCAGACTTGGTGACTCCATGGGGTGTGCTCCCTGGGCTCCTGCTGTCCAAAAGGGAGGCCGTAGGGGATGCTCGCAGCACCACTACAGTGAGAAAGTTTTGTGGGTCTGTTCTCACAACACTCAGGATAGTTCCACATGCCGTATCCTGACTTGCTTCAAAGAGCAGAGAGCTTTAGAAGCCCCTCCAGAAGGCTTGCCTGCATCGACTCCGCCATCCATACTGCTCATCCCCTGCCAGGTTTTGCCCAACCGGGAAGGAAAGTTATTAGCTTCCTCCTGGACTCAAAGGGAAGTGTGAGCAAAGTCCATTGTTTGCCCTCAGATGTGCATCCTTGGTGGCTGTTGGTTCACATAGCCTACTTCAGAGACAGCGACGCAGTGCTTAAATTATACAGGATTTCAGAAGAGCTCAGATCCGGGGGGGTTTTGGCTGAGGATGGACCAACAAGTGAAACTGATAAAGCAGAGACAGTTTTAATTGAATGTAGATTTATAGAAGGAAGTCAGTATCTTGTCGTTGTTGTTGTTCCTAAAATCCTTTTGTCCTTTTATCCCAACCCTCACACAAAAACACTCCTGACTACTCTAGCCCACGATAATCCCTCTGTTCTCTAAACTCTTAAAAATACATATGGTATATGCTGCCAACTAAGCACTTTCTTATATACCCACCTGTATTAGTGTCTGTATTATATTTTTAATACTGACTCCCTAAATTGATTTTGAGTGTCTCAAGGGCAGACAAAATGTCTTATACTTACTACCAGGACCTATCATGGAGATAGTGGGGATGGGAGAATTCAAGAGAACCATTTGGCATAAGCCTCATATTCAAAAACAAGACTCAAATTTAGATTTTTGATATCTCCAAATGAGATTATACCTAGACTTTCATAGACATACTGGCAAGAGTTTTAAAAAGAAGCGCTCCATCCAACAACTTTAAATTCATCACAGTTTCTATGATCCTTTTTTGGCATTACTTTATTTTTTAATATCCCAGGAGTCTCAGAGAGAGATGGGGAGAGAAAGAGCGAGAGAGAGGTGGCTCAGTTTGCCTCAGATTTTCTGTATTTCCTGGCACCATGTTACAAAGAATATGCTCAGAAAATATTCCCTAATGGTCAACAGACAATCTGTGGCTGGAAGGAGAAAGTACAAACCTGGCATGGCACTTTCTAGACCCAGGGCAACTGAAAAGGACCCTAGGTAGACTGGCTAGAGTCCATCCCAGAGTGATTTTGTCTTCAGGGTCCTCCCTCCTTCTGTGGGGAGCAAATCATTACTCAAAAGAGGAGGGATGCCCTCTTCTTTTGGAGATAAGGTGGCCCTTTGAAATTTAAACCAGCAGAATCCAGAGACAATGGCTATGCTTACTTAACCAGCTGTGAGAGGCAGCCATACAAGAAACTGGCATGCATGGACAAAGGGATCTAAAAATCCCAGAACTCCAGTCAATGTAGTCTCTAGAAGTAATCTCAGGGAAGCAGGACTAGAATGTGATTGTAGTCTTCAAAATCTCATATACTCTTTGAAGAAAGATAGTGTGAAGCAAGTGTGTAAATAGTAAAGAGAATTAGTCATGAGTTCATTGTGTGAGTTCATTTGTAAAGAGACTTCAGGGCAGCTGGTAATCTTCTGGTGACATGTCCAAAACTGCCTTTGGCTCTCTTAGGCACCTCTTTCTGCCCCATTCTTGATTTTAGCTGATGTGGTAAACATTAGTCCTGTTTGCCAAATCTTTCTGGCTCTCCGCCTCCTGGAACTTTGTAGAATAGCATTCCCTCTTTCTTCTTCACAGCTAGGCATGGTCTTGTAACTTGTTTCAGTCAATGAAATGTAAGTGGTATAAGAATCAGTGAACAATTCACCACATTTCCATAGCCCTGCCTTGCCTAACATGGACCATAAAGCACAGAGATGGAGCCTCCGTCTGCCGGGGCCCTGAGTGAGAATGACCAGAACTTCCCCGCTGACCAGTGGGGACTATTTGCCACGAGGAAAAAATAAACCTTTATTATTTTAAGCCACTGAAATCTTAAGATAATAACCTACCCTATTCTGATTGCTAAGAGCGGGGATGAGCTAAAATGATTAATCCTCTGCCTCCCCAAACTGAAGTAACATTGGCAGTTACACTACTGCATACCAGGGGATTGTAGAAGGCTCCGAACAAGACAGGCTCATCTTGTCATAGCAGTCACTGGACTCGTTAATTTTAAATGTTATTTTTATACTTGAAAGCTCCTAAGAGAGGATGATCTTAAATGTTCTCACTACAAAAAAAAAAAAAAAGTAATTATGTGACGTGATGGAGGTGTTAACTAATGCTAGGGTAGTAATCATTTTACAATATAAAAGTGTATCAAATCAACACACTGTATACCTAAAACTTACACAATGTTATATGGCAAGTATATCCCAATAATGCTGGGAAAAAATAAAGCAGATCTCTTGTGGAAAAAGAAATAACATGTTATTTTTACATTAAGACAAACATACACAGACAAGTGCAAGAGTCTCCTAAATTTTTAAGATAAAATAGAAAACATTAAAGAATTTTGGAAGCATAGGTTTAGAGGGTGACACAAGGAATTAGAGCAGAAAAGGGACCTTTGAAAGGAGCAGCTTCAGTGAACAGAAGAGGAAACTGAGTTGCAGAGAATCTACATGACGCATCCAAAGTCCCCAGCCACTTAATGCAGTCCTGGTAGGCTGATGCCAATTGAGTACACTTTTGCCACACCTTGAGTGTGTAAGATAATGATTCTCCTAGTGTTCTTAACAACACAAGGGAAGAAAGAGACTCTTATGCAAAAACCAGCCATCTTTTCTTCAGTGTTCACTTGCAGGTGATTCCTCGGATTGGTAGCAATAACGTACCTATGAGATGTCAAATAGGTGACCCACTATTCAACTGCCACTTGTTCATAGAGAGATCTAATATTATTTTTTCCTTTCTTCCCCAACTCCTCACTTTACCTAGGTGGAAAGATTTAAAGAATAGAAAGAGTTGCCTTCCCCCACCATATGCCTCCAAAATTTTCCATCTTTTGATCTTTATTTTTTTTAAGATTTATTTATTTATTTGAGAGAGAGAGAGAGAGGGAGAGAGGGGGAGAAAGAGAAAGGGTACATGCATGAGTGGAAGAGGGGCAAAGGGAGAGGGAGAATCTTAAGTAGCCTGCTGCTGAGCATAGAGCCAGACAAGGGGCTAGATCCCAGGACCCTGAGATCATGACCTGAGCCAAAACCAAGAGTTGGAGGTTCAACTAACTGAGCCACCCATGTGTCCCCCAGTTTTTGGCTTTTGATCTTTATAATCTAATCAATTGTCTACACTTTGGGGTCATTAAATATGATGAGCTATTAAAATATAGCATCATCGTGTAACTGCTTCATTGTACATATCCTGGTTCTCTGATTTGATCAAAAGGTCATGGAGAAGAGGAAATATGTGTAAACCAAAGAATGAAATACATCAGGAAAAGCTCACATGGTAAATAAGATCTTCATATCTTGTCCAATTCTTAGTTCATCCACTTTTAGAAATATTTCATATCTCATCTACAATGACTCGAGGAGGTAGACAGAGCTTCACTTCTACCCATCCACCACAATAGCCACCTCCAATGGTTTGCCCTTTGGGGTCAGACTAAAATAAAGGCCAAACTCAGATGACCCCAGTAAGCCACTCTAGCAAATGGACCATTTCACCAATGAAGCTGAAACATCAGCCAAGGCCAGGTGGTGGGGATTTTACAAAGCAGCAGACAGTGGTGATGTGTCATAACCAGAGAAAATCAATGCCCAGCCACTGTCAGCTGCAGACTCTGCCCTCATTCCTCCAGGTATAATCTACTTCCAGAAATAGTATGCATCACAAAGATGGCAACAGAGCATCCTTGACACATTAGGAAATACGATCTCAAAAAGGCATGTACCTATGTCCTATAAGAAAGTTTCTCACTGTAAATAAAAGTACAGATGGAAGTAGATTTCTATTACCTTTGAAAAATAATATGTAGTTCTATTCACGTTTCGGTGTTTTGGCTGTGTGGCAGGTTTAGTAGAGAGTGGAGAATTTTTAGTGTTGTTTTCTGCATTAGCCAATAACATTATAAGATGACAAATCAGGTCACTTTTCCCAGCATCATAGAGGTAAACCACTATATATATGTGCACACATATGCACACAACACACACACACACACACAATCTTCCTTGTACTTCACTTTTTTGGGTTAACATTATAGTCAATGTGCAGCACAGGTGGTCATCCATACAGAAGCAAAAATCCTGTTTTAAAAGTTGCTTTCAGTCTGTTCCTGTTGTTCTAGGGCAGCAGTTCTCAACCAGGGGTGATTCTGCCCCCAGGACACATTTGGCAACGTCTGCAGACATTTTGGGTTGTCATGAATGGGGCGGCGGCGCTATGGCATGCCGCTAAACATCTTACAATGCACAGGGCAGTCTCCCACAGAAGGGAATTATTATGTCCATAAAGTCAATAGTGTCAAGTTTGAGAAACCCTGATCTAGGGGTAAAGGCAAGATACAATTTTAGGAAATTACCTTAATCGCCTTTGTTTAATGCAAAGGAAAAACCAAAGTCTTATTCTGAAATGGGGAATTTCAGACTAAGTTTGAATGATGGCTTTTATGAACAGCATCTCTGTGGAAACCAGTATGTTGTTAACTTCATTTTAAATTCCTTGGCTAGGATGAGAAATGAAGAAGGAGGCAAGAACAAATGTCCCAGATTTCCAGGAAGAACTGATTGGAGAAGACTCCCTTTTAAGGGAGATAAAAATGACCCTGAGCAATGTCATCATAGGCAAAGGGCTAAGCAGAGTCAGTCAAAAGGATGCTTCCTGTGACGAGCATGCCAGATGGCATCTAGAATTGGGGAGATTTGAACCGGTGGCAAGTTTTCCTTTTTCATATTATTGTTCTCTTACAGTACCCCCAAGTCTTCAAAAGAAGTTTTGTAAAGCACCACAACCTAGTGTTTGTTGTGGTTAGGGCATAAAGATTACCAAGCCAAGGATTTCATTAGGGCAAGTACAGGTAAAAGTCAGGAGAGAGTCAGGGGAAAACTGGAAAATTGATGATATCCACATGTAAGCCATTCCCTGAGGGGCCAAAGAGGGAAAGCATTCACCCAACAGCCTAAGGGAAGTTCTGCAAGGCCGTGGGTAAGTCTATGAGCCAAAGTTGGCTGTCAGAGGTGTCACGTGTCTCCCAGGAATGAGTCTGCCCTAGTATGTCTGCCTAGCTCAGTTACTGGATAGGAAGTGCAGCCTTGGTGTGAACATGGCAATAGATTTCAGAGTGCACCAGCTGGGGAACCATGGTCAATTACAGTCACTGCACTGAGAGGTCTGCTAGGTACATTCTCATGGCCATCTCATAAAAATGACCATCATCAGGGGCGCCTGAGTGGCTCAGTCTGTTGAGTGTCTGCCTTCGGCTCAGGTCATGATCCCGGGGTCCTGGGATCGAGCCCCACATCGGGCTCCCTGCTCAGTGGGGAGCCTGCTTCTCCCCTTCCCTCTGCCATTCCCCTTACTTGTGCTCTCTCTCTCAAATAAATAAAATCTTTAAAAAAAAAAATGACCATCATCAGCTATTTGACTGGGTCTTTTGGACACCAACTTTCAGCCCCACCATCTGTTCAAATGTCCTCCTTTCAGCCACTTGCATTGATGTTTTAATTATTGATAAATAACTTAGTAGTAAATAGTTTCCACCCAACTGAGAGTTCAAATAAAGAAAAGCCAAATCCTCTAGGATCACCAGAGCAGTAGGAGAAAACTCGCAGACTTCAGTGTGCCCAAATCAAGAAACCCTTCACCTATATGATGCTTTCACCTGGGACTGACCCAGACTGTGCTGCTCAGAACTCCAGCTCAGTACCTTAGCAGGTCACCAACCTCTGTCATACAATGATTGCCAGCTCCCTTTCCAGGCTTGGAACCACTCCATTAGAGACCCATCATTACCTACTATAGAACTTCTAAGAGAAAATTGAGTTGAATAAATTATTAGCAATTTCATAATAAACCTCAAATCATCTTCCATACATTTTCCTCAAACTGCCAGAGTCATTTGTATATTAAACATTTAGATAGTACCATCCTTCCTTGTCAAGTGTCCCTTGTGAGAGATTGCTAAGCAAAAAGGAGACCATTACATTCCAGGAGAGTGTAAGTTCAGAAAGGCCTCAAGGCAGACCATGAGCTGGAAGACTTCTCAAAGGTTTGCCAGCTCTGTGATTTTGTGATTTTATGATTACACACGAAGAACCCAATACAACACTGAGAAACTTTCCCCACAACAGGAAAGAAAGTCAGTGGAAAAGCCAGCATTAGAGAATGCCTGGCTTCTTCAGTCTACCATCTAAAACATGAAATAAAATTTTGAACCATAGATAATCATGTTGTCCCTTTATTCAGAACTTCTTGTTGAAGAAGGGGACAGTCGAAGATAGTATCTGTCTGCATTTGTAAACATTCCAAAACCAGCATACAGAAGGACAAGTGAACCTTAAAAGACCATCGTGAGATCTTTGGTTTGAGTGCTGGACAGAACTTCAAGCATGACTAGCAGTTATGTTTCAGGTAACAGTGGGGACCTAAGTTCTTTTCTTCCTTGTATCTTGCACAGTGTTTTCACACCTGCCAGCCCAAACAGAAGAAATATTGATACGGTGATTTTAGACAAAGTTACAGTCAAGTTGGCCTAAAACACTGGGAACATCAGAAACGTCCTTTAGTGCATTCTTCACACAAATCCATATGATTTTTTGTTGCTCTGACATTAAGATTACTGTACATATTGTTTCCATCTTCTTCTGTTTGCCCAGTGCTAGAACACAGAAATGTTATTAACTCATAGAGTGAGCACCCATGTGCATGCACGTGCGAGCACACACACACACACACACACACGCAAGCACACCAAAAAAGCTCAGCTTGTCAACAGCTTTGGCAGAGTGAAATACAAATGATAATTAGAAACATGTGTCCCCAGCAAAGAGGCACAGAAACTAAAAGGTCATCTTTTTCCAAATGACCTAATTAGAAAAGCCTGGAGTGCTGGCCACAGTATAATGGTTTTACACAGCTTTTAACTCAGACTTCCTGTTTTAAAACAGTGCAATTTACTGCTCCTGTAGCAAATATGAATTGTCACTTAATGCCAACAGAATTACGCCTCACAACACCACCTGCCTCCAGCAATCTCCTCATTGTTAGACGCATCAGCTGAGGGCTGCTGATTTACCATCCCAGAATGACCATTTAGAACCTAGTGCCAGGACTGCTGCCAAGTTGAGAACAAGGATTTCATGTAGAAGGGAGCCCACGAGGTACTTTACATTAATGCCGACTGAAATATGCATGAATAGAGCAAAGGGAAAAGCAGTTGTTCCGAATCAGACTATCAGTGAATGCTTCTTAGATTCTTTTTTCTGGTCCCAGAGCTAAGATTTTGATGCTGAATAATTTTAATTGCCCAGAGACAATAGACACACACTGGCTGAAAATGCCGCATGGTAGAAACTCACACAGGCACCCAAATAGAATTGTCGTTTTAAATAGATGCCTCTGTAAATTTGTATTTAATCTCTCTCGTATTTATTCAATATGTTGTGATGTTTCATTAAGTATTCATTTTGCTTGTCTGTTTCATTGCCTCAGTTCTCCCAAATGAAACACCTACCTAATGCTATGAGGAAGAACATTTATCCTAGACTCTAAAGAACTTAAAATTCAGTGACAGTGATGGGTGCCCAGCTATGAAATATTTTTCCCAACCTCTCTTATAGCTAAGTGTGGTCATATGACTAAATTTGGGCCTATAGGACATGAATGGAGGGGATGAGTACAACTTCTGAGTCACCTTCGTTCGTATAGACTGTTTGGCTTGAATTCTCTGCCCCCTGCCATTGGCTGTGGAATGGTGATGACTAGAGCCACCTTGGGTGACACAGCTGCTCTGACCGCCTTGCACTAGTCACCTACACACTTCTCCATGAGAGAAAAATGAACCGCTATCACTCTTAAGACTATAAAACAGGTACACCTTGGTTTTTTGGAACCCACACACATCTTCTATTTTATTTTTTTGTAGTTTCAAGATTTTACTTAAGTTCCAGTCAGTTGTCATATAGTGTAATATTAGTTTCAGGAGTAGAAATCGGTGATTCATCACTTACATATAACACCCAGTGCTCATTACAGTACCCCTTACACATTTAGCCCATCCCCAATCCACCTCCTCTCCAGGAACCCTGTTTCCCTCTCTCTTCCCCCTCCCCCATGTTCATCAGTTTCATTTCTTTTTTTTAAAGATTTGTTTATTTATTTGAAGAGAGAATGTGAGCAGGGGGAGGGGCAGAGGGAAAGGGAGATAATCAGACTCCCCACTGAGCAGGGAGCCCAACTCAGGGCTTGATCCCAGGACCCTGAGATCGTGACCTGAGCTGAAATCAAGAGTCAGACACTCAACTGACTGAGCCACCCAGGTATCCCCACCTATTTCATTTCTTAAATTCCACATGAGTGAAATCATGTGGTATTTGTCTTTCTCTGACTTATTTCGTGTAGCATAATACACTCTAGCTCCATCCACATGGTTGTAAATGGCAAATTTCATTCTTTTTGATGGCTGAGTAATATTCTTCTTTATCCATTCATCAGCTGATGGACATTTTGGCTCTTTCCATAATTTGGCTATTGTTGATAATGCTGCTATAAATGTCTGGGTGCATGTATCCCTTCAGGGCAGTATTTTTGTCTCCTTTGGGTAAATACCTAGTAGTGCAATTGCTGGATCATAGGGTAGGTCTATTTTTAACTTTTTGACTGTTTTCCAGAGTGGCTGCACCAGTTTGCATTCCCACCAACACTGTAAGAACGTTCCCCTTTCTCTGCATCCTCACCATCTGTTGTTTCCTGAGTTGTTAATTTTAGCCACTCTGACAGGTGTGAGGTGGTATCTCATTGTAGTTTTGATTTGCATTTCCCTTATGATGAGTGATGTTGAGCATCTTTTCATGTGTCTGTTAGCCATCTGTATGTCTTCTTCGGAAATATGTTTATTCATGTCTTCTGCCCCTTTTTTAACTGGATTATTTGTTTTTGGGGTGTTGAGTTTGGTAAGTTCTCTATATATTTTGGACACTAACGCTTTATCAGATATGTCATTTGCTAATATCTTCCCCCATTCAGAAGGTTGTCTTTTAGTTTTGTTGATTGTTTCCTTCACTGTGCAGAAGCTTTTTATCTTGATGAAGTCCCAATAGTTCATTTTTGCTTTTGTTTCCCTTTGCTCTGGAGACGTGTCCAGCAAGAAGTTGCTAAGGCTGCTGTAAAAGAGGTTGCTGCCTGTGTTCTCCTCTAGGAGTTTAATGGTTTCCTGTCTCACATTTAGGTCTTTCACCCATTTTGAATTTATTTTTGTGTATGGTATAAGAAGGTGGTCCAGTTTCATTCTTCTTCATGTGGCTGTCCAGTTTTCCCAACACCATTTGTTGAAGAGACTGTCCTTTTTCCATTGGATATTCTTTCCTGCTTTGTTGAACATAGGTTGACCATATAGTTGTGGATCCATTTCTGGGTTTCCTATTCCGTTCCATGGATCTATGTGTCTGTTTTTGTGCCAGTGCCATACTGTCTTGATCACTACAGCTTTGTAATATAACTAGAAGTCTGGAATTGTGATGCCTCTAGCTTTGCTTTTCTTTTTCAAGGTTGCTTTTGCTATTTGGGGTCTTTTGTGGTTCCACACGAATTTTAGGAGTATTTGCTCCAGCTCTGTAAAAAACGATGGTGGTATTTTGATAGGGATTGCATTCAATGTGTAGATTGCTTTGGATAGTATAGACATTTTAACAATATTTGTTTTGCCAATCCATGAGCATGGAATGTTTTTCCATTTCTTTGTGTCATCTTCAGTTTTCAGAGTACAGATCTTTTACCTCTTTCATTAGGTTTATTCCTAGGTAACTTATGGTTTTGGGTTCAGTTGTAAATGTGATCAATTCCTTGATTTCTCTTTCTGCTGCTTCATTGTTAGTGTACAGAAATGCAACAGACTTCTGTATGTCGATTTTGTATCCTCCAACTTTACCAGATTCATGTATCAGGTACACTTTGTCATAGCAGATTAGCCTGCACCTCATCTGATAAAATGGATACATCAAGAAGTTGCACCTTCCCATTGTGCCTTTGACTTTGTGTGTATCTTAAATTGTTCAGTTCATTAGTAAATCAAAGAGAAAGTGATTTTAGGCTAATCCTGCTAATCCCTGAACCTAAACCAGTCTTTAAGATCAAACATAGTTCATGGGATCTTTTCTATAAATTGAGGAGGATGAGTGTTGTTGGAGTTTCAAAATCCTGTGGTCTAAGGTTCAATACTACACTGTGACTTGAAGCAGATCAGATCTCAATTCTTTTTCATGCATTATATCAAAAGAGATATATCTATAAATTCTGTTTTTATAATTTCAGAGATAAAAAGACTTCAATACATGCATTTCCTTCATTTAATACTTTCTTTGCAATATTTTAAATTCCTCTCTTTCTACTGGCTCCTTCCCTGTATCTTCAGTCACATAAAGATCTATTTCAATTTATAAAATCTTTTTATTGGATTCTTTTGCCCCTCAGATATAATTTTATTTTATATATTCCTTTCTCTGTCCAAATTTATACATTCAACAAACATTTGTTGAGCCTCTCCTCTGTATCATGTAATAAAGGAATTGGGATACAAAGCAAAGTTCTTGAGGATCTCACTATTTTGTTGCACTGGGCTGTTTTCAAGAATCTCCTTGGATTTGCCTCGATTAGCATGGAAACACCATTCTGCTTCTCATACTTCAGCTCTGACTATTCCATTATCTTTCTTGGCTGTTCTTCCTCTTCCAATAGCCCTTAATAGGGGTTTCCTCCCATACTCAGTAGCAGGTCCTCCATTGTGTCTCTCTACTCCCTTCCTTTGGAAATAGCATCAGCTCTCCAGCTTCAATTATCACCTCTTTGAATGAGTCTCATCTATCTCTAGGCATAAATTTTCACCCAAGTTTCAGTTACAAATTCCCAATTATACCTCATTACCATATTGCCCTTGAAATCCCAACATGTCCAAAACTAACCTAAATTCAGTTTTCTTACACATACTGTCATCCCCACACTCTATTTAATATCTTCCCTTATGACATGTACATTAACTTCCTTATCTTTCCCTCTCTCTTTGTAGGTTAGCCAAGGCTTCCTATACAACAGTAGGAATGGAAGTTTCATTTGGAGCAACTTATTTCCTTGGCTGCTTTAATTCAAGCAACTCACTCATGGTAACTGGAGAGTAGGCATTTGCCTTTTCTCAGAGCATGGTTTCTTCCATGCAGGGCCAAGTAGCTAGGAGAACAAATGAAGGAATGTCAATAAGCAATTATACAATTGACTACCAACATTAACCTGACAAGAATTAGTGGAAGAGGTAATATGCTCAATCCCCAAAGAGTTCTCAAATACTCAGGCTTCGATGAATATATTTACAAAAGCATTTTACTGCAGGACCAATTAGATGAGTACTCCTTGTTCCTTCCATTTTTGTATTATTATATAATAGGAAACAATATGTTTCCTTTCCTTTCCTTGACTATGGTTGATGTTAAACTTACCTATTGTCCTCTTACTTTTGGTTCCACTTTTTGTCAGAAACCAGTTTTTCTTGGATTATGTGTTACATGTTTACATATTAAAAAAAAAACAAAAAAACTATGAGACCTACTTTTGTCTTCTTTTATACTTAATTTCACACACACATATTTCTTGTTTGCTTTATCATTTAGAGCTCTTAGATGCAAGCGGACACAGAAGGATTCTTAAAGAATGTACATAGAGTGTCCAAGGTCACCTAAGGGTCAGGCTTAGAGGCTGCTTAGTCAGGAGCAATGCCCCAACTAAACTAAAGGACTACCCAGAAAAGACCCCCACCTACAGCCTAGGGCACCCAGGACAGGACACCAGAAATCATTCTACTGCTGCTCTGGAAGGCCAGATGTCTCTGCCACCATCTTCACCTGAAATGACTTATTCCTTGTGCCTACTTTTTCCCATGGCTCACTTCTAAACTGAAGTCTCACGAATGACTGTCTGACTGGAGATACCTCAGTTACATGACTACATCATATCTTAAGGGAAGTTGTGAAAGTCAATTACTGCCCTCGGCTTTAGAGAGGGACAAATAAGGTAAGTTATAGCATCCAACTAGAAAGGGTATTCAAAGATCTGTGCAAATAAAAAAGTCTGACAAATGTCTACTACATTCACTGGCTTCCCTTCCCAACTTCTCTCTTTGCCAATATTGCTGTATTTTACCAAATAACCAAGGCTTCTACTATCAGTCATGGGTGTATCTTTTTCCTCCTTCAGTTCCTGGATCGTACCAATGAACAATTATTTTCAAGTCATTCACTACATGTCCAGCATATATGTATTGGTGCTTGGGGGGTTCAAAAGAAGTATAGCCATAAATTCTAAAATCTGGAATTAACATATAGAAAAAATAAAGTATTATAAATGGTAAAATAAATAAATTGGTTTGCTGTAACAGAATTTTGAGGAGAGATCTTTCAAAGTAGATAAAGAAGTCAACAAAGGAAGATTTTATGTAAGAATTTAGTACTCTTTTGGGCCTTAAGTTTGGGCTAAAGATCAGGACTGTACACACAAACTCACTTGTGTTCTTCCCAGGACTTCACTAAAATAATAACCATAAAATAGAAAATTATGAACCTATAACAAGTGCTACTTACTCAGGAACAATGACCAAACTATCATGAGGGAATGTCCAGGAAAGATCCTCCAGTGCTGCCCAGGCTTTCAGCATAGAATCTGGAGAGGATCGGGGCACCCGGGTGGCTCAGTCGTTAAGCGTCTGCCTTCAGCTCGTGTCATGATCCCAGAGTCCTGGGATCGAGCCCTGCATCGGGCTCCTTGCCCTGCAGGAGGCCTGCTTCTCCCTCTCCCTCTGCTCTTCCCCCTGCCTGTGCTCTCTCTCCCTGTCAAATAAATAAATAAAATCTTTAAAAAAAAAAAAAAAAGAATCTGGAGAGGATCCATGGGCAGACAATAGGTTTTGACAAAATTATGGAAGATGTTAAGCAGATAGAGAAATAATAACTGATGTGGACAAAACCATAGATTAGAAAGCTTTCACAGAAGGTTGCAGTTAATAGAGATCGATTAGTCCCCACAAACTCTAGACTCATTTGCCATGTACTATAGAAAACACTAGTGACTGGTCTCTACACCCTGGGAAGGACAATGACTGTTTCACCTCTGGAAAAGAACCTGGAGAAAGACCACCACATTCTGACACATAGCACTTCTCTAGCCATAAGTGTCAGCTCCCCAAACAATAGCTTCAAAATAATCCCTTGTAGTCCACGAGCTGCATCCAAAAACACAGAATTCCCACTCAATTTTTTTTTTTTGGTCTTTCTTTTAAATATAAACAAGATCATCAGATTTGAAAAAAAATGTTCAAGGTGTAAGAAAGAAGCTTTTAAAAAATCAGCTCAAATATATGACCACAGAGAAAACAAATACTGAAAACATTTTTTAAACCCCTTAATCATGTTGTGCCTATGACTCATAAAGAAGGTGCTATAAAAAAAAGGAAGAGTCAGAGAACAAGATAGAACACTTAAAATTAAAAATGCTAATGAAATAAAAATGTAAATGATGGGTTAAGAGATAAAATACAGATAGATTGAAAAGATAAAGCAAAACAGAAAAAAAGATGGAAAGTCTGACAAACTATGTAAAATAAAAGGTGATCTAGGAGATTGAACAACTGACAAAAAGAGAACAGAACATATGGAGAGAAGGAAATTATCAAAGAAAAGTATAAAATAAAATTTCCAAAGCTTGTGAGATTGGGCTCCACCTTTAAATACTCTACCAAAAGAACAGAAATATTAAGTAAATGGATATAGTCATACCAGATGTCCTAACAATATTTCAGAACACAATTTAAAAAGAGGAGATTCTCCAGGGCACCTGGCTGGTTCAGTTGGCTAAGCATCCAACTCTTAACTGACTCAGGTCATGATCTCACAGTTGTGGGATAGAGCCCCATGTTGGGCTCCATGCTCAGTAGGGAGTCTGCCTGAGATTCTCTCTTTCTCTCCTCTCCCTCTACCCCTCCCCTAGTTCGCTCTCTCTCTCTCTCTTTCTAAAATAAATAAGTAAATCTTTAAAAAAAAAAGAGGAGATGCTAAAATTTTCCTATAAGAAGAAATATCCAATTCTCCTATGGAAGAATTTAGAATGCCACTTCTCAACCACACTGAATATTAGAGGGAGAAAATGGATCAACACCTTCAAATTTCTGAGGGAATATAATTTTCCACATTGATTTCTGAAGAATTTAGCCAAATTACAAATAAAGTATCTATGTTTAAAGACACTATCAGACATGCAAGAACTCATACAAATTTCCTCTCATACACCCTTTCTTGGGAAGCTATTTGGGAATGTGCTCCAGCAGAAGGAAGGAGTAAACCAAAAGATATAAGCTGAAAAAGTAAATCCAAAAAATCAGTTGATTCAAACCGGGAAGGTATTGAGGAAAGTTCTAAGATTACTGCTTTATAGCAGGTTTGGTGATAACCATCCCACATGGCAAAAAAAAGTCATGAGGACATGAAGAAAAACATTTTAAAAACTTGAAAAAAAATCTGATATGATAAAGGGTATGAAATGTAAGTAAGAAGTTATTAGTAAGAAACCATGGCAAGGAAAAAAGGAACAATCAAAACTTCAGAAAAAACAAACATTTAGAACATAAAATGAGAATAGCGATTTACTTCAATCTGGAGAGAACAAGATTCACACAGTCATAATAATGAAAATTGACTTGACTAAATATCATATTACTGTATAAAAAGTATAGAAAGGGGAAACAAGGAATTTAAGAGGCCTTTATGTTATGTTCAGGGCAGGAAGTAAATAGTTTCTAAAACTGTTCATCACAAAATAATAGCATAAAGAGTTAAATAGTGTAAAGGGTTAAAGATTCTTTCCTCTGGGACGTAGTCTAAGGGGTGAGGGAGCAAGGGAGAATTAGGTCTTCTTTATCAACCTGTCCGTGCTATTTGCTTTTTACCATGTGTTAAATTTAAATGTGCCTTTGTTTTGTTTTTTGTTTTCTTTGTCTTGTTTTTTAAGTAGAGAGCTTGGGGGGGCTGTTGAATAGGATTTGGCAGAACCAAGCGGGGAAGGCACATCAAAATCATCAAGGAAAACTGAAGACGTAAAAGCACAGTTAATCTTAGGCTGGGTGAAAAGCCTTGTTGATCAGAATTGAAGTGTTACTGTGCCATAAGCACAGCTTGAAAGGAAAGGTGAGGCCAGCAGCTTGTTGGAGCTTTCAGACTTACCTGTCTGAATAACACCTGGATGAAAGCAATGTTTTAGGAAGATCTGATTGGCTCTAGTGTGCAAGATGACAGAGAGGAGGGAGAGATTCCACTTTCAGGGTCCCCCCTAGTCTCGTATGTCTGGTCGAGTATGTCTGCCAATTCATTTTCCCCTCATAATCAGTAAGCATAACCACCATGCACTCCTCTCATTTGTCAAGGGGTGCCATAATAAAATCCAATTAGGATTCAGGGCTTTTCATGATCAAGATCAGTGGTTCTCACTCCCAGCTTCTCACTAGTATCATCTAGGAATACTTAAAAAAAAAAAATACATCATTTCTGGGCTACATCTCAAACCAGACTTTCTGGGTAATGGTGTTCAAAATAAGGTCCCCAGACTAAGAGCATCAATGTCAACTGCTGGGTCCCACCCTATAATTCTGAGTCAAGCTGGGCCCTCCAGGTGATTCTAATACTTGCTAACCAAGAACCATTGATGTATGGTGTGCTGGTTCTGGTTAAGGCTTTGGAGTCAGGCAACTAATTATATGACGCTGAGCAAGTTGCTTAGCCACTCTAAGCCTTGATTTCCTCATACAAAAAAAAAAAAAAGTGAAGATGATAATGTCCACCTAACAGGTTTATGGAAAGGATTAATTTGTATAATAAGTTTAGTGTATAAGAGCTCAATAAGTTATTTTAAAATATTAGTGTTTAAAAAAACTATATATTATATAAACTATATACTTTTAGACCACATACTATATGAACTATACACTATACACTTTTATATTTTCTATGGTCCAGACAAGCCAATCTACTTACCATTTCGTACACCTGTGTCCACATTGTATTAAAGGTCAGTAAAGTGGTTTTTCCCTCAAGAAACTCACAATGTAATGGAGAAACACACATATTCACACATTAATAATATTTAATAAATGCTGAAACTCGCATTTAAACAAAATGCGATTAGAATAAAAAGAAATTTCAAATTAAGTCTTCCTTAAAATGGCTCAGAGAACAGTTCAAGGGAGAAGGTGAAACTGAAAGGCTGGTAGGGTATCAGCAGCTAGAAAAGGGGACAACGAGAGTCATGCTAACAGTCACAAGAACGTGTGGCCAGTTGAACATAATTCCTTCTAGCACATGTAATGTCCTGCACAGGCAGACCCCTCTTTCTCTTACTATTTCCTCTTCCAGCTGATTTTAAGCTACATCTCACCTCCATCATGAGCAGAACCAGCAGTCTTTTGAGGACAAACATGGAGTCCATTACATGGAGTGTCAGGGGTGTGCCTGGACCTTCAGCTGGGCATTTCAGCACTCTGGCCCCACGGCCTTTCTTCTCTTTGTGTCCTCTCCCCTTCTCATCCATCCTGCCCTCACCCACATCAACTCTAGGCCTCTGAGCTCCCGTATTTTCTATACCAAGAATGCCCTTCTCCTTGTGTCTTCCAAAAATCACATTTTACTTTTGGGTTAAAATTCAAATGTTATCTTCTTTTTGCAATTTTCAGATATTCCCAACAAGAAAGAGAGTATTCCTAAGTAATGTCAGAGCATTTCTGCATTTATACGATAGTCCTTAACATGTGCATGTTACATACAGCTAACAGTATGCCTCCTACTATATTTATGAAACTTTAAAGAGCAGAGATCATATTTTGTTCATCTTATTATGGTCCTCTACAGTTCCTTATACATAAGTTTTCAGTTCCTGTTAGTTGAATTGCCCAGAAATCTCCAGTTATACTTATGTGTCTATGTCATCAAGTCCAACAACAGAATCTTGCCATCTTTGTGGCTACATAGTGCCCACTCAGTTTTATTTCCTACTTGACCCCAACACAAATACACCAACACGGCTTTATCAGTGACTCTCAGCACAAGCCACACATTAGGATCCCCCAAAGAGCTTTTAAAAATTCCACTGCCCAAGTCCCTAAGTCTCTCTACCAAAGATTTTTTAAATTGGGCAAGGGTAGGGCCTAGGTCTCTGAATGTTATTTTATTTTTAAAGATTTATTTATTTGAGAGAGAGGAGGGGCAGAGGGAAAATGAGAGAATCCTTAAGCAGACGCCCCCGAGCACGAGCCCGACAAAGGGCTCCACATGGGGCTCGATCCCAGGATGCCAGGATCATGACCTGAGCTGAAATCAAGAGTCAGTCGCTTAACAGACTGAGCCACCCAGGTGCCCCAGGTCTTCGATTTTTAAATAGCATTCTAGAGAATTCTAATGTACAACCATAAGTGTATTTGCCTCACTTGTTCCTGATAGCAATTCATTCACTTAGAGTAATGTTTTCATGTTCTTCTACCTATTTTGGTAACTTTTAGACACCTCTATATTTGTATAGGATTCAGTAAGTAGTCTCACCTCCTTCAGGAAGCCTTCTCCCCCACTATCCCTATCTACTCTAATCTTCTAGAGTTTCACATTTATTGACTTAACTATTTCACAGTTTCATGGATTAGTGCTTGACTTTCCATTACAAATGCCTGCAGGGCAGGAAATCTGACTTAAACTTGATAAATAGGCCACACTTTCAATTATCTCTTTGATTTGATCACATTTTAAGATAAGCACTCCATACAAAATAAATAAAAATAATAAAAACTAAATGTATAAATATATTCTGATTATATTTCTATAACATACTGTTAAGAGTCCAAACTCTAGAGTCAGGCGAACCTGGATTTGAATCCAAGCTCCAGCACGGGCTAGTTGTGTGAACTTGGGCAAGTTAACATTTCTTTTCTTTTTTTTTTTTTTAAGATTTATTTATTTATTTGACAGAGAGACAGTGAGAGAAGGAACACAAGCAGGGGGAGTGGGAGAGGGAGAAGCAGGCTTCCCGCAGAGCGGGGAGCCTGACGCAGGGCTCGAACCCAGGACCCTGGGACCATGACCTGAGCCAAAGGCAGACACTTAGCAACTGAGCCACCCAGGTGCCCCGAAGTTAGCATTTCTGAGTCTCAGTTTTCTGATATGTAAAAAGTTTGTAATACTTCATTAAATTGTTGTGAAGATTAAATGAAATGAGGTGAGTAAAATGTTTAGCAAAACATCTGGCACATATAAAGCAATCAGTTCATAAATATAACTGAGTGAAAATTTCATACCTAACCCCTTGTAAATCTACACTTTCTTGAGAAGAAGCATCTACTTTTAAGTATTTTCTTCAGAAATAAAGACAAGTGATTCTTTATGCTTTATTGCTATATCTAACCAGATTATTTCCCCCATACCAAAGCTTAACTGTGTTACTATGTTAGAATGTTCATTACATGTAATGTTCTAAACAATTTCAATGCTTATGGATATATCATTGCATTATATGCAGTTGCCTACAATTTACAGATTTTAATTTAGTTACTAAATAGTAGGAAGTTCTGATTAAGAATTCGCCAGAGGGGAGAAACCAAATTGAAGGGGAGTGAAGTCCGTATCATGGGCCATTTAGCTGAATTAAACCCAGCTTCCATGGGATGGTATAGAGCATGATTAGAATGCTACATCGCCAGTTACTACAAACATTGAGTCGATTACCAACAATCTGCATCTCTACATTTTCACACTCCCCACCCATGACTTCAGAACATTTCAATAATGAAACTCTATAGGGAGAAAAACTTTGAGTGTTTTTCCTTCACCTTGTGTAATCTCACTTAGCTATCTAACATAGTAGCATTGCCCCTAAATGACACCACTGAGAAAGGTGAAAAAAAAAAAGGGAGCAGGAAGGGAAGGAATGAGAGTGGGAAGGCGGCAGGAGAAAAGATCACAGATCACAAAGCATATGGCTATAAAAATCAATGGAAATTCATTATAAAAAATACAGGGAAAAAATGTTCAGATTTATTTACTTTGCTTTGAACCCTTCTCTTCAAAATGTTTTATTGTTTTGCTATTTAGAAAGTGCTCAGAGATTTCTACAACAGAAGCACTTCACTGTTTTATTAGAGATTATTTTAAAATGAGCACTGAGCAATTTATAGAAAAATCCATGTTCTCTCTGGCTCATGCGATTCAACGCTACCTGTTAAAAGCTCAATAAACTGTTATTGCTTCATATTATTGAATAGTTGCAACTATGAAAACAGAAATATAACAGCTTCACATCCCCATTCATTCTTCACATCTCGTCTCCTTCTAAAGCTTTATTCTTTTCTTCCTTCACCAATGTCTTTATTTTCACTGTGTACACACATTCATATTGTTTAAACAGTTTTCAGATCAAAGCACAAGTTTTCATCTGAAGTGTATGTGTTTAGCAATTAAAAAAGAAAAAAGCAGCTTGACGGGTTCAGATTTTTACTGTTCAATTTCACGTACTTGGTACAACTGAGGAAACGTCAAATGTAGAAGCAGTATAATACACAAGAACTGTATATTTTTTTTCATCAAAGCACATACTGAAATGGTTGGCTTATTGCCTAAGAGTCAATTAACAGAATTAGAAAAAATTTTTAAGAACCTCATCTTTGAATATAGAAATTGCAAAAAAAAAATTATCTTTTAAGGTTTTAACAAATTTAAGTAAAAAACAGACGTAATAGCGTCTGTTGTTTCTGCCTAATAATTAGTACGGGCGGCAGGGTTATAGAGGTTAACATGAGGAAATCATTTGTTTCTGCCTACACATAGGAATATGAAAACACTTCTCAGTGTAAACATACTTGAGATGCTACAGTATATTGTGAAGAGTTAAACTGTGGGTCTTGTGTAAATCCACTTGCCTGACAAACCAGAGCATGCTTCAAAGGTTATCTATGCCTGGAAGCTATACCAGGCAGAGAGACTCCCCCCACCCCTTTTTTATGTGCATTTGGGACACGTGGTGATGGCAATATGTATTATGAATGAAGTGCAGAAATTAAGAAGAGCAAAGGAGAAAAATGATCTTTTTTCCCAGTTAACACAGACTGGTATCGCTTGCTCCTCCGAAGGCCAAAATACTTCAACTATTGGGACGTCAATAAAATTATTTTCCAGTCTTATGAATTGACACAGCAGACTAGAAGGTCTTCTTCATTTAAAAACTTATTTTGCAGTCAAAATAATCCTGTCAAGCCTTCAGTATTTGGTGGCAGGGTTTGGTAGCAGTGTTTTGATCTTTGAGAAAGAATACACAAATTAGAATTATTTGGGGACCCACTCACCACAAAGTGACCAGTTAATTTTCAGAGTCCGCCTCGGTGCTGGCATAGCAACACCTACTGGTTCGTTTATGAAGTCAAGTTGAAACCAAAATGGCCAGAAATCAGTTCCTCCATCTTAATAAGAAAAATTACAACCTGTTTTTTACCTGTGATATTGACACATAAAAATGACTACTTCCAAATTAAAGAATGGAAAGGAAAACTATAGTTGTTGAAGAAAAATAACCCTAGGTTTAGAGTGCCACTAAGGTGATGGTTGAGGCGACTCTTCAGCCTTCTTCTAAAAATGATGTCATAGAGTTCTTGTTGGAGACTGATCTCCCTCCCCTTCCCTCTCCCTGTCCTCCTCCCCTCCCCCTTCCCTCCTCCTCCACCTCTTTCTTCTTCATACATTCTTTAAAGAGAGTCTACACAGTTACAGGAAGCCATTCAAGAGAGTACTGAATGGATTGAAGAAAGCTGAGAGGCATCATGTTTATTTTTACCACAGATATGAAGTCTAGTCACCAAACAATGAATAATACAGCGTGTAATGTCATAGTCTGCCAGCTCTACCAACCCCTAAACAACTTCTCAACTTAGAGACATTCCAGAACAATAAGGACCACATAGAGCTGCAGAGAGTATAACAAGCACCAAAAGGAAAATACACCCAGATCACTACTAATCACCAAGTTCAGTAGAATTCAACCTCACCGATATTTAGAAAAACCATAGCGCCTGTTAAATTCTTCTGTTCTGTAAGAATTTCTTGAAAAAAGGAGCCCCAGGAAAGTAAACAAGAAGCCACATGCTGCTAGTTAACCAAGTTGTAAGCTGGGACACTGATTGGCTGCCCCTCTGCTTTCTCAGGAAAGGTGAAAAAGTTTTCATTCATTGTCAAGTGGTCCACTGAAAGAATTTAGGATGTAGGCAATACAAACTCAGTACTAAACCATGAAAAGGCAAGGCCTAAGGGAAAATAAAGAAGATCCAACCAAGGCAAGTCTGGTCAGTCTCCAAAACCCTGAAGTAACAACCCTTTCCCTCCTAGATAAGGTAGTGATTCTTCCTTCCAGTCTTCAAGAATTATATAAATTGAGCGTCTGCTACTTGTAGTCTGCAATTCTACATTTCAGTTAAGTTGGACTCCATAACAGTTTCATTTCTTTAATTACCAATGTGGATACATTCATAATCCCTACAGCAAAGTTTTAAGTACCCCATTTGGCTTAAAGCTGCTGAGATTGATGGTCTCTTAGGGCATATTAGGGAATTTTCTGCACCCAAAGCACAGAAATATGTAGGTTTTGAACAGAGCTGGAATAAGTCTTGACCTTTATCACCTGATGCCTGGCTTCATAGGACCACCTCCTAATTGCTCTCATTAATACTAGACTTACCCCTTTCGGAACATTCCTGCCAGATTTATTTATCTAAAATACTGCTTTTACCAAGTCATGTCCCTTCTCAGAAACTTCAGTTGCTCGTCTTGCCAAAGATTCTTCAAACTCCATAGCTTAATGTGTGCTGTTTTCCAGTCTTCTTTTCAGTCATGGTTTTTTTCACTAGCCCCTTAACACAAACCTTCCTCCCCTGTTAAGCCAACCAGCAAGATAATCAGCCTCTGTCTCTCGTGCACACGTTCATTAATATTGCCTCCATATCCTAAGTGGTGCTGTTTATCTCCTCCTTGCTCTGTTATTAGCGTTTGTACCCCCTCACCCACCCCTGCATCAGTGCTTTCACAATTCCCTCTAGGTGTCTTCTAGAAACCTCTACATAGACCTTAACAGTTATTCCACCCGCACATGAACTTCTCTGATTGCCTTACCAAGTTTCTGCTGTTCCAGATATAGACTATCATGTAACTTAATTTTTCCTCTCTATATGCTCCTTCTTCCTAATGTGGCAACAAACTCCTCCAGAATAGGGATGGAACTTTTTACACCCTTGTATATATGGCCTCTGTAACTCCAAACACAAATCAAGAGGTAAAAAGGGGAGAAAAGTAAAAAGCTTCAAAACTGCTAGAATTACACTCTGAGAATAATACAAAATAACATCTAGAATAAAAAAGAACTCACGTTCAACCACTCTCACAAGCATTTGCTCACTGAGTAAAGTATTAGCATCTTAAAATAGAGCCAAGAAATTCAGGGAACTCTCATAGTTTCCACAGGTGAAGAAAACAGAAAAGGCAGTGGAATCAGAATGTGGGGTACCTATAACACCTTTTCAGTGACCCTTACTTAAGGAGGATCCATCTCCTCAAATATTGCCATGGTATATTTTCCATAACTTACAGTCCTATCACTGTACTTTTCTTTCATTTCCTTTATTGTGGCAGAATAGATAAATAATTGCTGCATATTTTAAGAGTGGCTAATTGGTAATTCAGAACTCGCTAGTTTTTCACCACTGAATATTCCTTTTTCTCTTTTTTTTAAAGACTTTTATTATTTATTTACTTGAGAGAGAGAGCACAATGGGGGGGAGGGGCAGAGGGAGAGGGAGAAGCAGGCTCCCCGCTGAGCAGGGAGCCCCAGGTGGGGCTCAATCTCAGCACCCTAGGATCGTGACCTGAGCCGAAGGCAGACACTTAACTGACTGAGCCACCCATGCACCCCCCTTTTCAGCTTTTTAAAACAGTTATTTCTTTGGACTTTTGTACTTACCTATTAGGAACATATTTTGGGGAAAAAAAACTGGGGAATCCTTTTAAAAACTGCTTGAGAGGTTCACAAGATCATAATGTAAAAATACACTCTGGAACATAAGTCACTCTACAAGTTCCATTTATTTTTATTATTGCTACAGTTATTATGGAATATTCTTAAAAAGTAAATTTTCCTCACAATAAAGTGCATTTGGCATCTCAGCAATTAAACTTATACTGAACCCTCTTTTAAAGCATATTGAAGGTCGTATGCATTCCAGTGGTCCGTTTTTTCCTACCATGACATCTCAAATTACTATTATAGGAAAGTCAAATGTTATGATCAACAGTTTGTGATGAACTTGCTTTTAGATGTTCTTTCAATGCAGCATTTCTTTCCAGTCATCAGTTTTGAGTTGCATCACTCAAGGTTCTCAAAGGGTAAAAGATAATAAGTAATCTTCAAGGCCCCAGAGATCAGCAGGCAAGCCATCCTCCCCGAAAAAGTTATTAAGTCAGGGGACTTCTCAGGCGGAACTGAAAGCAGGAATGGGCGATAGAGAAAAGGAGAAAACGTGGCATTCACACCATGTAATTTCCATATAAACGACTACGTGAACCAAAGTAACATGTAAAAGCTAAACAAAGTCTGTACAAATTCTGTTCAAATCACTGGCATCAAATCACTGAAGATAAATAAGCTACTATTGATCTGCATCCTCTGCTCTTTAGATCTCACTTGACATGACACAATGGGATTTCCCTTTGGGACCCCAGTGTCTTGATCTGAAAACATAACCAGTCATTTCTCAGCAAGGGGGAGAGATTAGTTTTGTTAACATCTGTTTTTTAGGCTTCTTTATTTTTAAGTTCTTGTTGAAACCTCCTTGATCTGCCTACCAGGGGATTGGAGCACATACCATGTGCCTGCTGCCTAAATCTCTGTTCTCTTTATTTGTTCTACAGAATATTGATTTAGATTTTGGCCTATTCGCATTACTTTAAACTTTTAAACACTGGCTCTTATAGCTAGAGGAAACACTTTGCTGAAGCTAAAATGATCACCCAAGAGAACTTACTGGGGAAATACATAGACCAAAATTAGCCCTTGGCTCTGAATGTACAGCTCCCATTGAAACCAGTGGAAGCTGAACTCTTGAGGATTTGAAGACACATTTTCCTTTACATTGAATATAAAGGCTTTTTGAAAGGGTTGGGCTTATTTGAGTTTCTGTTAAAGAAGCTGAATTAGCTCTTTGTCATATTATAAAAAGAGAGGCAGCATTGCTTCTCCAATTTGTCTTCTAAGGGTTTTTTTGATATCTAACAAAATTGCAAAGACACCCTTTTTTGTTTCTCTACACTGATTGTTTAATATTACAAAGGACTAGGCATTACACCAAGCAGTTTCAGTCTTCCATAATTCCTACAACATTTTACTATAGCATTCTCTAATCCTGATTACAACCAAAATAGCAACAAAAACAGAGTAATGTTTAGAATCAAGATGGGATAAGGAGGAAAAGATGGTAGAAAACTAGCAGTGTGACGCTTCGATGATAGAAAAATGTTAAGTTCAGACTTTACCAACTGACCACTGCCATAAATCCTTCTCACTCTTCAGAAAGCTCTTTTATTGGATAGCACCATTGAGAAGGATCAGATTTCCAAATGCCTCACCATGTAGCCAATCTTACTGCTGAAATGATCAGAGTGAATTAACAGGCACCAACGGACTCTAAGAGTCTGTGGCTCTATACACTCTGAAAGAGGCAAGTGGTGTGGAGTTGCTGACCACAGGAAGCCTCCGCGCCAGCTCTAGTCCTCCCACAGCAAGCCTCAGCAACGAAG
The DNA here is from genome assembly GCF_054177405.1 of Leptonychotes weddellii. Classification (NCBI taxonomy): domain Eukaryota; kingdom Metazoa; phylum Chordata; class Mammalia; order Carnivora; family Phocidae; genus Leptonychotes; species Leptonychotes weddellii. Next base: position 78,649,271 of record NC_138375.1, on the reverse strand, counting down.
CACCTCCCCCCGGACTCACCTGGGTGCCAACACAGCACAGTCAGGTTGCTAATTTATTCAAGAGAGTCTTGCCCTCTTCCCATCTGACCACAAACATAAAATGCATGTCATATACTTCGAGGTAAGCAAGGGCAACAGCTGTGCCTCACTTAGTTTTGCATCTCTGTCCCTAATGTAATTCCTACAGAGAAGCAATAACTAATGTCTCTTGAATTTGAATCAATGGTGAATGAGAGACTCCAGATGATATGAGCTACCTTATGGGTTCATAAAAAACAAACATTGAAAAAAACCTAGAGATAACTTAATCTGTTTCTCTGCTTATAGAGTAAGACTACACTTATACCATAGGCACAGTCTACGTGATAGACCAATTTAGGGAGCACAAAGATGGAAACCTGACCTAGCCTAAGAGGGTGATAGAGGGTTTCCTGGAAGCCTTGAATCTTGAAAATAATAAGAGGGTGTGTCTGTGTGTATATAAGTACTCCAAGACAAGGCAACATTCAAGCCAGAGGTAGGAGCATGAACAACGGCATGGAGATACAAATCTGCGTAACAAATATGAGTCAGGCTGCAGAGAGCTTGGCAGAGACTAGACCATCAGGAACCTTGGCTGGCAAGTTAGGGGGCTTCAAATTTTCCTGTCAGCAATGGGCAACCACTAAAACACTTCAGGCTAGAAATGACAGGGTCAAATGCAATTTAGATATAGCCCTTTGGTTGGTTGTTGGAAGATAGAATTAAGGAGGTTGGAGATGTCACAGTAATTCAGGTGAGAGTAAATGAAGGTGAAAACAAGGGAAGTGGTAGTAAAGAAAGTGTTAGAAAGTGAAGTCAACAGGACTTGATGAGTAATTATCTGGGGAAGAGAAGGAATTGGAGTGGTGAAGATGCCAAAGCAGCAAAGATTAATGAGGCAAAGGTTCATGACTTGGGTGACTAGCTGGTTAGTGTCTCCACCAAATGAAAGAGAAAATACTAAAAACAAAAACAAACAAACGAAAAAACAGATTTTGTGAGAAGAAACGTGGATAAAATGAGGAGAGTGTCATGTCAAGCAAAACAAGAGAATAAAGTATTTTAAGAAAAAGAGTATTACAGGTAATGGGTATATTTAGCAAGGAGTTATCATGGAGTGCAATCATACAAACAACTTGATCTTGCCTCTAACTGTCCCTTTAAGTTTGTTCAGTGATCATAGCAATTCTTCCCCTCTGGAAAAAAAAATTCAGAAGTCCTATGACTTTTCTGCTTATTTTCAGGTGATAGAAACCATAACAATCACTTTAAGTCACAAACACTTTAAGTCACAAACACATTTTTTTTAATTTATTTTGAAAGAATTATATATTCGCAGGAATCTGCAGAGAGGCCCCTTGTACCCTTTATCTAGTTCTCCCCAGTGGTTACATTTTAGATAACTATAGTATGGTATCAAAGCCAGGAAATTGACATTGGTACAATGTGTATGTAGTTCTACATCATTTTATCACATGTGTAGATTTGTGTAGTCACCCCTGCCATCACAATATCAAACTATTCTATTATCACAAAGATCCCAAACTGCCTCTTAAACATCACCTCTATACCCTTCAACAACAACCCCCAAACCCCTGGCAACCACTGATCTGCTTTCCAACTCCATAATTTTGTAAATTCAAGAATTATGTTTAATGTAACCTTTTGAGATTGGCTTTTTTCACTCAGCATAATGTCCTTGAGATCCACTGAAGAGTTGTATGTATTGATATTTTATTCCTTTTTATTTCTGAGCAGTATTCCGTAGTACGGATGTACCAGTTTGTTTAATCATTCACCAGTTGAGAACCATTTTGGTTGTTTCCAGTTTTTTACTATAACAAATAAGGGTGCTATGAATGGTCATGTACAAGATTTTGTGTGGACGTAAGTTTTCATTTCTCTGGGATTGCTGGGTCGCATAGTAAATGCATGTCTATTTTTTTAAAAAAAAACTCAAACTTTTTTAGAATGACTTTACCATTTTACAATCCCAACAGGAATGTATGAGAGATCATAGACAGCTCTTCATGTTGTCACTATATTTCTTTTTACTGTTTTCATAGGTAGTGGTGATATCTCATCATGGTTTTAATTTGCATTTCCCTATTGCCCAGTTATGTTTAGTACCTTTTCACATACTTATTTTTAATCCATTTATCAATTCAATGAAATGTCTGTTCATGTCTTTTATCCATTTTCTGGTTGAATTGCTTTTTGGGGCTTTTTGGGGGTTTTTTGTTTTTTGTTTTTTACTATTGAGATTTGAAAGTTCTTTACATATTCCAGATATGAATGTCAGATATATGGTTTGCAAATATTTTCCTCTTAACAGAGACCTTACAAAACAAAAGTTTTTAAATATGATGAAGTATAATTTATTATTCTTTTCTTTTATGGATCATACCTATAGTGTCATATCTAGGAACTCTTAACCAAGCCTATGTCTTGAAATTTTTCTTCTATTTTATCATCTAACAGTTTTATAGTTTTGTATGTTACACTTAACTCTGTGATCCATTTTGACTTAATTTTTGTACAAGTAAGATTTAGGTCAATGTTCAGATTTTTACCTATGTATAGCCAATTGGTCTATGGGTAGCATCATTTGTTGAAAAGACTGTATCTTTGGGGCACCTGCGTGGCTGTCGGTTAAGCGTCTGCCTTCAGCTCAGGTCATGATCCCAGGGTCCTGAGAGCCAGCCCCGCATCGGACTCCCGGCTAACAAGGAGCCTGCTTCTCCCTCTCCCTCTGCCTGCCGCTCCACCTGCTTGTGCTCTTTCTCTGTCAAATAAATAAATAAAATCTTAGAAAGAGGAAAGAAAGAAAGAAAGAAAGAAAGAAAGAAAGAAAGAAAGAAAGAAAGAGAGAGAGAGAGAGAAAGAAAGAAAGAAAGAAAGAAAGAAAGAAAGAGAAAGAAAGAAAGAAAGAAAGAAAGAAAGAAAGAAAGAAAGAAAGAAAGAAAGAAAGAAAGAAAGAAAGAAAGAAAGAAAGAAAGAAAAAGAAAAGGGCTATTTTTCCTCCATTAAGTATCTTTTGCACCTTTGTCAAATACCACTGAGTCTTAGGATTTTTGTGGGGCTATTTTGGAGTTTTCTATTCTGTTCTATTGGTCAAGAAGTTTATCCCCCCCACCTATAGCATATAGTTTTGAATATTGTAGCTATATATTAATTCTTGATATTGGGTAAAATTATTCCTCCCACTGTATTCTTCTTTTTCAAAATTGTTTTAGCTATAATAGTACCTTTGCTTTTTCATATAAATTTTAGAAAAAAATCTTGTCTGTATCTACAAAAAATCTTGCTGGGGTTTTCATAGGAACTGCATTCAACCTGTATAAATTTAAGAAGAATTGATACTTTTGCTTTGTTTAGGTTTCCAGTCCAGGAACACAGTATATCCATTTCTTTATTTACATCTTCTTTGATTTCTTTCATCAGTATTTTGCAGTTTATAAAAGTCCTGAACATATTTTGTTAAATTTACAACTAAATATTTATCTCTTTTTTAAATGATTTTAAATGATATTATATTTTTAATTTTAGTTTTCATATGTTCATTCCTACTATATGGAAATATAATTTATTTTTGTATCTTGATTTTGTGATTTTGTATCCTGTGACCTTGCTGAACACATTTACTAGTTCTAGGAAGTTTTTTTAGATTCTTTGGGATTTTCTACTCCATCTTTTCAAGTGGTGGAGGGGCAATAGTTTTTTCTGCCGTATTTGCCTAGGTAGAAAAGTTATGTCTTCAAATTTTCTGCTAGACTGGGCCTTTGATGAGAAAGAACAAAAATTTGTTGTGTGTATGTTTTTGTTTTGTTTTTGTTTCTGCACCCACTGGCATTTCTGGATTACTGACTTCTCTAGTACCCAGTCTGAGATCTATGAAGCAAAAAGAAAATCCAGGAAATTCTTCACCATTTTGTCCCTTGGGTTGTCCCAAATTCCCTAGCTGGTCTGTCTTCTCTCAATGTTCACTGTCAATGTCTGCTTTATATATAATGTCCAGGGATTTTAGCTCTACTTAATCAGAGGAATATGGGAAAGAATATCTACTCCATACCTTTGGAAAAATAAGTCCTCCAAATCACAAACACTTTCTGTCTCGATTAAATTACTTAATTTTTCATTTTCCCAGCTGAGACCTCTACTTTAGGAAAGGAAGAGTGGCTGACTTCTTTTCTTTCCATCCTTCCTCCCCTTCCTCCCTCCCTCCTTTCTTTGCCTTTGCCTGCCTGCCTTCCTTCCTTCCTATTTTCCTTCCTTCCTTCCTTCCTTCCTTCCTTCCTTCCTTCCTTCCTTCCTTCCTTCCTTCCTTCCTTCCATTCTCTCTTTCTTTCTTTTTTCCTCCATCTTGGAATTTTTATACTTCTGCCAACTGGACAACCACAGCTTCTACCCCTCTGTGGTTGAAGGCATTTAAAGAAAGAAAGGCAAAATGGCATCATACTCTTTAAAACAGGTGACTCTTGGGACGCCTGGGTGGCTCAGTCGGTTAAGCATCTGCCTTCGGCTCAGGGCATGATCCCAGGATCCTGGAATCGAGTCCCATGTTGGGCTTTCTGCTCAGCGGGGAGCCTGCTTCTCCCTCTGCCTGCTGCTCCCCCTGCTTGTGCTAGCGCTCTCTCTCTCTGACAAATAAATAAATGAAATCTAAAAAAAATAAAAAAAATAAACAGGTGACTCTTTCAAGGTGACTCTTTCTCTTATGGATACCTTCACAGGTTCTCAAGAACCTCTCCATCCAAGCCCTGCTGAATGCCAGTCCCTTATTATGGGAAGTACCTCCTCTTTGGCCAGGCACTACCGATCACACCTCAACTGCAGATTCCAGGTAGTACTCTACACAGCCACTTGCTTCGAGCGCTCTCCTTTGGCAAGATTTCTATTTAAAAGCCCCCAACCACCACCACCAAAAAAAGCCCTCCAGGAAACATTTCTACTGAGAGTTCCACATCTGTTTCTTAAAATTTAAGTTCTTCTGGCTATGATGGAGGGAAGAGTACAAGAAGTACTGTGTCAAGATCCCTAGACATGGCTATAGCTGCCAAAGGCTTTAAAATTTTTTCTCAAATATAAGTAAGGCTAGTCTACTGTGCCCCTTTAATTAGGAAACACTGATAAAGCACTTCCCCATCCTTCCTGGCTGGGGTTAGGGGGAAAGAGAGAGAAGGAATCATACCTCAGCTTTTTCCAAAGAAATACCACTCATCAAATCATCTTGAATTTTCAGCCCTCCACCTTTTTATATGCTCAAAATAAGCAAAGGCTCATGAATCCTAAACCAGTTCTCTATCATTCACATTCGTATGGTACCTCTCCCTGGCTTGTGATATAATCATATCTGAGTCAAATTTTCCCATTTAACATCTTGTTACACAATGAGGGCAAATTCAGCAAGCATTTCATAAATATTTGGTGAATGAATGTGATATTACTGCATTTATTAGCACTTCCCTCAATTGATTAAAATAAAATGAAGGGCTCCTAGAAAGGAACTGAATTTCTTCTCAATCTTAACTAAGATATTTACACATAGGATACACATAGTAGGCACTCAAATTGTAAATTGCTGAATTGAGTTACACAGAAATACTGTTGTTCAACCAAGGGTCAAGTAGCATATAATGAATTAGCTGGCATGCAGTAATCATGTGTTATTGAATTTGGTGATAATTTACTTATTATCTGCAATGGGTTTCTAAAAAATATTTCTCTTCCCATTAAGGATTTCATTTTCAGCATTTGCTTGTCAGTTAAATCCTCACATCACTAATGTAACTTCTCATCACGGGCAGAATTGAATATTCATGCCTAGCTCAAATCACTGTTACTCTGGCCTGTTGTTTTTTTTTTCCCCCCAGATAGTTAACCCATCATTTGTATGGAAAATTTATTACAGTTTGCCATTTATAGACTCTCTTTCAGTCTGTTCTATGAACTGTAAATTTGCTAAGAAATTGTATTGGATTGTATGGAGGATGGGGATCATAAAAATTAGACACATAAGTAATAATCTTATATTTGTTCCACCTATCAAGACACTTACCATTCTTCCTACTTTTGCTGAATATTCCTGCATGTAACAGAATTCTTCCACCACTGAAGTGTTCTTCTAAAGTTCTATTATCATACTCATAAAGAAACTTATTAAAGATCAGGGCAAATTAACCAGTGTTAAGTACTTTCTATGCATATGGACAGGATGAACTGCTCTGATGTCATATCACAAAAAAGTGTACTGCTCTTTCTACCTGATAAATAGACTTGCAATTTAATTTTTTATTAGATTATTTGGTAATAGACCAATAAATGTACTCTAGCATCTTTCGTAGAAGTAATGAATTCTTTGTAATATGAGATTTCATGACAGCTCTTGCCATTAATAAACTTCACTGAGAGTAAAGAGAGATGGCTGAGGTTGGTTTGAGAATTATTGGATCTGCAGATTAGTGAAATGAATGAGTCAAGTTCTACTATATCAAAAATATTATCCATAATAATTTGTATGCTAAACAGTATATAATGATTCTGGCCAGCAGCACAAGAAGCCACCATTAATTCATACTGATAACCCAGGGCTGGCATGTTCCTTTACCAGGCAAGTTATGAAAACAAGCCCAAATTATTGTTGATGTTTAATATTAATTAGGCTCTCTCTTGCCCTGTGGTGTTCCCAAATAACTCTCTGATAGTAAGTCAACCATTAAATGGCTAAGCATGACCCAAAACAATACGTGTGCCATCAAGGGAGTAATGAAGGAGAATTGGATTAACTGAGTCTCATAAACAGCATATTCCACAGAAATATACTTACTTTCTAGGAGCTTACATTCTGAAGCCTGACATTCATCATTGACATCATACATATTTCAGCATAAACACTTCCTAAATGAATATTAGTTGCATATTAACAATGTAACCCCCTTATAATGCCCTCATAGAAAGCCAGAACTGTATAATTCATTACCAAAATAGTATCTTATTGTTAACTAAGCAATAACAAGCATAAAATCCCTAAGCATATTCAGGCTTAAGTCATATACAATATTCCATACAGCATCCATTCTAGATGCTTCTATATTATAGTCAGCTCATTCTGGCCACACTCCCTCCTAAACAGGTACAACAATCTTGCATCCTCTCCACTTTCTTATATCTCCAGAACCTCTTCTCTCTCTCCTTCATGACAGGTCCTATAGCTAAAATCCATTTGCTTCCCACCAACAGCCACCTTACCCCTCAGCCTACCCTCATATCTCCAATTCAACTTGGGACTAATTGCCAATGTTTCATTCAATTTAAGAAAGTTTTGTTTATCTCTTTGTTCTTTAGGGTTAGGTGTTTTTGTTTTTGTTTTCTTTTCCTTCTGAAGGAGATGAGGGGAAAGCTTCTTTCAATGATTACTATTTAGAATCAAGCAGCTACAAGACAATCAGAATTTTAAAATGCCAAAGATTATCTACTCTCAGGATATCACAATTCCTGTGAGTTATTATGTGAAAAGAGTTTTTATCTCTTCTTTTCCCTTGTGGTGCATTACAAAAGGCCTCTTACTGTTACCCTAGCTCAATTAGAACCTGGCCTTAGAAGGCAGATGGTTATGTGCAAGGAACCAGTATGCTGTGAGTGTTGGGTGGGGAGAAGAGCAGTGACAGGGAGAATAAACTCTATCCTGCTATAATACAGATTAAGGAAAATGTGGTCCTTGACCTAAAAAAAAATGTATTTGAAAGCTAGCCTCATTAATGTTGATTCACCAAAAGTGAGATAAATCAACAAATAGAATCCTAGAATCTTATGGTTGTAAGAGGCTTGAGAGATCATCTCATCTAAGTTTGACCATCCAAAAATACCCTTCAAGTGTCTTTCAGACAAGGAAATTAATTCCTTGGGTGAAGGTCAAGCATTTGAGAGAATGATCATCATTAAAGGATTGTACTTGCCATGCACACAATCAGGCAAGGTGTTGTATGAAGGGTTGAAATAGCATGGCTCTGGGGATGTAGAATATTACCAAAAAGTTAATAAAGTAGCTAGCAAAGAGCAAGGGGCTAAATGACATGCCTGGACCTGGTCAAGGTTAAAAGCAGAAATTACCATCCATGGAAAAATGACCAAATGTAAACTTCAGTTATACTGACAAACCAACGCAATCTCAGGAAATTTAACAATCTTAGCTGTAAAGTGATGGGTTAACAATCTACACTTTCAGGGGGAAAAAAATGTAAGAGGCCAAAATAACAGTGATTTGAGCTGGCATGAATATTCAATTTTGCCTATGATGAGAAGTTACATTAATGATGTGAGGATTTAACTGACAAGTAAATGCTGAAAATGAAATCCTTAATGGAAAGAGAAATATTTTTCAGAAACCCATTGCAGATAATAAGTAAATTATTACCAACTTCAATAAAATATGATGATGAACACGTAAACCTTTAATGTCTAACATTAGGCATTACTGAACAATAGAGGTTTCAGAAAGATGAGCACCTTTTCACGTTGCTTCTTTTATTTTTAAAGTATCCACCTCTCCTTGAGATTTCTTTTAGCTACTAATAAAAGAAAAGCTGTTAGAGGGTTTTAAAGGTATTCTTTACTTCTTAAAGGAATAAGGGAAAGTGGAAGGTTCCCTTTTTTTCCACTAATAAATGCAATTTTTAAAAGAAGTATGTGATTATATTTTCTTAGACATGTCAATAAACATGTATTTATAATTTGTAAATTAAATTTTTACCAATAAATGATATTTAGACCTCCACTAAATTAGGCATAAAACAGAATTTATTTTATCATTTTAAATACGAAAGTGTCCAGTTTATTCAGTCAGTGTTACTTTGTTATTCTCAGGGGCAAAGAAGAAAAACCAAACCTTTCATGAGGTTCTTATTAACAGTGTTACTTCACAGAGCAAAATGTATTTGGAATTCACAGTGGCTTGGCCCTTCTGGAGGAAATCCCCAAGCAGAAGACAATTTATCAGTCAACTAGCAGTGCAAATTTGAACAGTGATTCCTTTTTCATTCCTGCTTTAGTATCAGCCTCTTACTTGGTTAGAAAACCATCATGATGAAACCCATCAGGATGAAAATCAAAGACCCTTTCTGAAGTAGAATAGAAAAGGAAATCTGCAACTGCAGTAAGGTGCTAATTTCCAATAGCTCCAGTGACTGAACTAAAATGAAAGAAACTGGGGCACTTGGGTGGCTCAGTCATTAAGCATCTGCCTTCGGCTCAAGTCATGATCCCAGGGTCCTGGGATCGAGTCCCACATCGGGCTCCCTGCTCCGCGGGAAGCCTGCTTCTCCCTCTCCTACTCCCCCTGCTTGTGTTCTTTCTCTGTCTCTCTCTCTGTCAAATAAATAAATCTTTTTAAAAAATAAATAAATAAAATGAAAGAAACTAAGTTGGCCCAAGGTGGTGGGACCTTGAGAACCCTAGGAGTTGGAATTCCCAAGAGGTTTCTGGCTGCAGCAGCCTTTGAAGTTCTACAGATGTCCAATCAGAATGGACGAATCTCTCCTCCACATAGTGATCTGAGATTACTACTACCTCAGTAGAAGCCAAGGTGATTTACCACTGAATGCTTGGAATTATCCTAGTGATGCTTTCTGCTGAAATAATAATTTGGGAAGAGAGGGAACAAAAATTATTTGGAAAATAATTTATTATCTTCTCTTGATCCCAGATTGAATTAATAACTCTGTTAAACTTTAAGATGGGAATGACCTCCAGAAAAACTGTTTCCATACTGAGCATGATCTTACTTAGCATAATAATGGTTCTAAGTAGGCCTCAGTTAAAGAACTCTATATATTCTCACTGAGTACTTTTCATTGTATACAAGTATTCCTCTGGACACACTTTGGGAAATGCTGCCCTGAGCAATAAATAATGATATGAATCTTCCTTAAAGCAATATTAGACCTGGTATTTGCTTGCTAGATTTCTGTCTGCTTAGAGTTCCCTTTATCTTTCTAGTATATCTTAATGATTCAAGTTGAATTTAAAAAGAAAAAGAAGCCCTTCTTCTATGAAAAATCAACTTGGATTGTTGAATAAAATTATAAAGAGGTTTAGCAATCTGTTTTTTTAAAGAGATGAAACCTGAACTGAAATCATAAATGGCCATGAAGAGGGTAATTTGGCCAAAATCACGTAGGACATAAGACCAGGACCAGCATATGTCCCTGCCTATAACCCATTATATTAACTCAACACAGTGGTCCAGGCCACAGACCTACTTTTTGTCTCCATCATTGTCCCAGTCTGCCTCCCACTCATTCACTCTACTATTCTGTACTCTCAGAACTCCTGATTTCTCAGTCTATTCCCCCTTCCCTTCTTATCTCTCTTTCCTGAATGGTACCTTGGTTGTGGACTGCTTCTCTCCTTCACACTTCAGCTACTACCACCACCACCCCACTCTTGGATACAAATCCTGTCCCTGACTTCCAGATCCACACACTACCCTGGATCCATCAGTTCCCTGGATCCATCTGAAGGAATCAAACAGAATCTGGATCTTCAAACTACTAATCCACACAGCATTCTTCATGTTAGATTCAGACTCACTATCTCTTCAGTAAATGCTCTCATTTATCTTATTCAAAAGGAGAGTCAAGATGGCAGGTTTCCAGTTGGGGCAGGGGAATAGGAGAGTATGCAAACGGTTTAACATTAAAATATTATTTCCCTATATATGGTCTTTGAATTAACCAAATACAGTACTAAGCTTTTATTTTAGTTTTTAATTGAAAACTGTATAATTAGCCACCAGTTTATCACAACTTTGAGTTTACACTAGCCAGGATGATGACATAGAATTATCCAGGATAAGCAATAAAATCCCTTGTGTAATGGAAAGCTGAGTTTTCCAGATAGGCATTCTAGGAAAGGAAAAAACTTTTCCTCTACCCTCTTAGCTTTAGTGCCAGGGTCTGTGAATTAAACCGAGAAAAGACAGTAACAAGAGAAAAAAGAGTTTATTTACACATATAGTGAGCATACACATAGGTGAACACAGTGATGAGTAATTCAAAGGAGTGGTTAAAATTGGGGGCTTATATACCATCTTAACAAATGGCAATAAATTATGGAGAAATGGCAAGACAAAAAGGATTTGGGCTTCTAGAGATGGTAAATTGTGGTAAGATAAACAGATGAGGGGAAACTAATAGAAGATAAGAGTTATATGAGTAAGATTTGTTTATAAAGACTCACCTCAGTGCTAACTTTCTGCCTACTGTGATACGGGTTGTTCTCCTCCTGGTACAAGAGAGGGTAGAGAAGCATACCTTTACAAAGGGAAGTCTATGCCCTGCTTTTAGATAGAAAGAGGAAAGAAAGGAAGAGAGTTCCTTCTATGTTGGCTGTTTCTTAATTGTCTTCAGCTCAAAATAATCCTTATGCCAAAGTGGCATATTTTGAGGTGGCATATTCTGATTCCCTTCAGCATAAAATGGAATGAAAAGAAAGGCTATATGCATTCGGAACTGTAGGGATAAAACACAACCAGGCTTTGACCTAGAAAAAAAGTATTTTAAAGTGATGGTTCTTTATTTCACTTTGTGTGAACTGATATTTGATTTATATCATATGAATCATATTTGATTCTAGAGAAAATAGGAAGACTTGAAACTATAAATCAAGAGATTTAAAAATATGAATAATCTCTAAATTGTCTATCCATAGCATACCCAGACAACTTACTATATTTATCTTCCTCACTAGGGAGTTATACAAATGTATGTATGACTGTTTGGGACCTGAAAACTTCAAGTAAAAAAAATGTTTATGCTCTATACATAAATACCCTATTACTGACAAGGTGGTCCTCTCATTTTTTATAGCTGCTATTATACCTGGAAAATGTGAGTAAGTAGCTTTTACCTAATTACAAAAAAATAAGAATCCCTAATTTAAGAATGAAAAAAAAAGGATGTTTTTCAGAGTGAGTATTAGAGGAGAACTTATGTGATTTTTCACTTAATACCAGTAGAAAGCCAGGACTGTGCTTATTCTGGTGATGAGTGTAGGGAAGAAATGAGGAGCAACAAAACTCAAGGATAACCTTACTGAAGTCCAAACCAACTATAATAGCCTCCAACCTCCTCTCCTCCCCTCCACTCTTCTTCTTTCTCTCCCTCTCCCTCTCCTTGTAATTAGCCTTTAGTCTTTTTTTATTTTCCTACCCAGGAAACAGATTTGGGGTAACATGAATATTTTTTATTTTAGTCTCACGAGTTTTTATGTATATGATGCTTCCTGCCAAATAGCTGAGCCATTAGAATTATAGATCTAGCCCGAAACATTGTGTGTTGTCCTTTAGTTGACCGTCTGTACCAATGAAAGGCACTATTGTCAAGGCATGCCCCTTTGCCCTTGTGGTTACCATTTTACTCCAAAGGATTTCCAAGGGTGAGCTATTATATTGCTTCAGCTACTGTATTCACCCTACTGAGTCACATTTTGGCCAAAAGCCTAATAGAAGGCAGAGTCAATACTGAATTCAGATGAATTTATTCTTCAATATTTTTTAAAAGACACTTTTATAACAAGGCCCTACTGGCAATTAACAGCAATATAATTGACAGTTATAAGATCAAAATAACATAGACACATGTGTCACTTAATTTAAGTAATGCTTTAAAAGAAAAACACATTCTTATGTAAAGTGAATTCCTTTTAACCTGTCATTGATTTTAATTTAATTTCAGATACACATTCTGCTGGCAAAAATTTGCCCTCTGTATGTGGTAGTAGTTGTACCTAAGAATGTGGTCACTTACACAAAATCGAATATTTAAAAGAAAAGTAACATTGTTCTGGTAAAACATTAACCAAATCTTCAAAATTATAATATAAAAAAACAAAAATAAATAATAAAACTCTATTATACTACACTAAGAGAAACTCTGAAAGTGCATCTCATTATGCCACATCTGGTAACTGCTTCTATAGAGAAAGCAAATCCTTAATCTAAAATATTCTACTTTCCACAAGCCTCAAAATACTCTAACACTTTAGGCAATCATCTTAATTTTTATTTGTACTTTAACACAATTTGAAGAAACTGATCTCTAGGCACCTGGGTTTAATAATACTCAGAGTCATTTGGCTGCTAACTTGCTGAGTTACCCTGGACAATTTACTTTTTTTTTTTTTAAGATTTTTTTATTTATTTGACAGAGAGAGACACAGTGAGAGAGGGAGCACAGCAGGGGGAGTGGGAGACGGAGAAGCAGACTTCCCAAGGAGCAGGGAGCCCAAGGCGGGGCTCGATCCCAGGACCCTGGGATCATGACCTGAGCCGAAGGCAGATGCTTAACAGCTGAGCCACCCAAGCACCCCTGGATAATTTACTTTAAATCTCTGGATTTCAGTTCCACTTACAGAATTAGGAGTAATAGGAAGTACATACTTTAGTGGTTTTCACTTTAAGGTTCCTTGGAGATGCTTGACAGACAGTAAGAGAAGCTCAGTTTTGTCTCTATCACATACTCAGGTGCCACATGGGGCCACCATGACAAATGAGTTGTAGGGTATTTAACTGACTCCCAAGGAGTCACCTCAAATAAACGTATTACCTAAGTAAAAATAGCATCCTAGCCTGTGTAAACATAGCTTCAAGACAAGATCCCAGCCATAACATACCCGAAAACAGATAGTTGCCCCCAAATCCTGACATATAGAAATTCTTAAGCCACCACTGGACCCACTTATTATTTCATTTTTAAAAGTTTTTTGGGGGAGGGTTTGCTCTTTTTTTCTTTTTTCTTTTTTTTTGAAAATTACTAGTGTAATCAAATAATCATGGGTTTTACAGTTAGACCAGTTGGGATACAAATTCCTATTCTACTTTCTGTGAAACCCTGGGCAGGTTCTTTAGTATCTTAGAGCTTCAGTTTCCTCATTTTAAAGCCAAGGATAATCATATCCAACTCACAAAGTTGCTGGAGTAATTAATAAAATACCGAATATAATTGGGATGTTAAAAATTGGGTGGCTTTCACTGGGTTGTGAGAACTCCCCAGTCCTTCAAGCTGGCACCTCCAAGACTTCTGATAATCTGTGAGGCAATTATAACATTGGCGTCCTTTGCTTCTGAGGCTTGGCTTCCTTAAATTTTAGCTCTGCCTCATTCCACAGGAAAATCAGTCTCCTCATTTCAGTTTTCACAAGTGTTCAAAGTAAAAGCATGATCACATAAAGTGGTTCATATATTTCTCTCTCTTCTTGGCTTTCTCTCTCACATCTCTACCTTCTCATGCCTCCCTCCAGGAGTGGCCTCAGAGCTCTAAATTTTTCTCTATTATGAAAAAAACCTTCTCTCACTATAAAACTTTGGCAATAGCTATTATTCATATCCTGATTCTAGTCCATCTATTGCATTATTTTCAACAGTTACCAAAAATATACTTGTAAACAATTCTAGGCATTGTGGTTATCTCCACAACATTCATCCCATCAGTCTCTCATTATTTAATAGTTATGCTGGTTAGACTTAGATAAATCTTGCTATTCCAAGTGTGGTCCATGGACCAGAAACTGTCAGCATCACATGGGAGCTCATTCAAAATGCAAAATCTCAAGACCCATTCCAGACTAATGAGTTGGACCCACAGATAACCCTGTCTCTCTTGCCACACGATCCTTGCTTGAGAGTTCAAGCAACTCATGTCTAAGCCAATAAGTGCCATAAATTCCTGGTTTCAAAAATCAGTCTAGATTGTGTAATGCTAAGATTGTTCAAATAGCATGATGCTCAGGACTTCTGCTTTGCATTTATCAGCAGAGACTTTATCTACCCTACTATACCATCCCTCGAACACAAATAAGGAAGCATGGAAAGCCAACTGTTCTGTGCTACCATCTTGCTACCAGCTTGTAATGATAAAGGAAGCAGCTGGAGGACTGATCTAATACAAAGAGGGTCTCAATGAGTCTGAGTGGAGTGGAACCAGAACTCTGATGAACTGCCCTCCAAAGCTCAGCCTACCTTTCAACACATAATTAAGCAAATTCACCTTCATCTTTAAGGCAGGGTGGGAAACCATGACATAGAGCCAAATCTGGTTGGTACTGCTCCAAACTCAGAATGATTTTTGCATTTTAAAAAGGTGTAGGTGTAGGAAAGACCTCTGAAACTAATAATACACTATATGTTAATTAATTGTATTTAAATATAATTAAAAAAATTTTAAAAGAAGTGAATTATAAATACTTAGTAAATGCTGAGAAAAAATTAAAAATAAAAAGGTATAGGAAGGGGGTTAAGAAGAAGAAAAAGAAAGAGGAGGAGGAAGAGAAAGATGAGGAAGAAGAGGAAAAAGAGGAGGAGAAGGAAGAGAAAGAAACTGACATATATGGCCTACAAAACCTAAAATACTTACTCTCTAGCCCTATACAGTAAAAGCTTCCTGACCCCTAAGCCAAATGAAGCATCCAAACAGATACTGTCTCCACCTCTTCATGCATGCATATGGCTTGGCACTTAGCAAACTCAATTAGTATTAGTTCTCACTTATCACTGTCCTGCTAAATTCTCCTTTCTCTAAGATTCTGTGATATAGTACAAAAAACTAGCAAGTGAAATGCACAAATACTATGTTATGTAAAATCATATTTCCTTACATCTGTAATGCTCTATATCTGTCAGGAGATTGTGTTGTACTATACAGTGGTTAAGGGGAGTAGTTCTAGAACTAGAATGCCTGAGACCCAATCCTAATCATTCACTAGCTGTGAGACTGCGGGCAATTTATTTAGCCTGTCTATGCCTCATTTTCCTTATCTAAGTTGGAAATAATATTCATAGCACCTACCTCATTGGGTTGACATGATGATTAAATGAGTTGTTATATATAAAGTACTCCAGATTGTGCCTAACACATGGCAAAACAAATCAACAAAGGTTATCTTTATCACATCTCTGCTTTATAATTTTCTAAAATGTTAAAATACCAATCAAGATTCATCCTAATGTTGGTAGAGATATGTAATTGTTCAACAGATGTTCACAACTGTGGGGAATAAAGAGTAGATTGTACCCAACACTAAAACTTCTCCTAGCTGATCACTGATATCCTCACTCATGCTTTTAGCATGTTGTTCTTGGGTAGTGATGGCTTGGGGTTGGCAAAAACATACTTTGTTGTCTATTGGTTCTCAAATTATGGGCATTGGGAAAGGAAGAAGAAAGAAGACTAAAAAGGTACCTGAAGAAATTGCTATTCTGCTTTCTCCTTTATTGGTTTAAATGCTAATCTGCCACTTCTGAAAACAAGAAATTTCCCCCAGAGCATTCCTTTTGACCTTTCTTAACTTCCTCTCCTTTCTTTCCCTCTGACTTTATTTTTAGACGGATATCAAACAGGAAATTCCAGTCCACTAGGAAATGGTGAATTTTCTAGCTAGAGAGTGGAGGGTGGAGCCCATTGGGAAATCAGTAATGGAGAACAGGCCAGGGGTTTGGGCAGAGGAAGAATGAATAGATACCGGTAAAACAAGAGGTCATCTCCGCTTCTTTTATCTCCTACTAGGGATGAAACCTGTAAGTTCCATCTGTGCCTAAAGAACAAGTTTTAAAAAACAGACCAGTTGATTTAAGGCAAAATTCAAAAATTGAAAGACTGGCAAGACCTAGAGAGCGGTTGTAGCCACAGAACTCTTCTAATGCCCCAACACCGGATGGATGAGGGTGTGTAGGGTACCGAGAGACATACGATGATTTGCCACTTACTGCTAAGTGTTGCCAAATGTGCTTTAAGTACCTCATGTACTGGAAATACACTGCAAATTACCTTCCTTATGTTGTGAATAGGAAAAGAAGCTTTTTCTTTCTTTCCTGTTTATATTATCGATCACTGCATATTCAAATCCACCTCTTCTGCCTTGTAAGAAATTGATGTCTAGGGTGTACTTTATAACACTTTGTACTTTTTGGATTTGAAACTGTAAGATGTCACACAGTATGACCTTTCTGAGTGAGTTTATTAGCCTAAATGTAGTTACAACTTCTTAAGCCAGCAAATACAAAATCTTATACAACTACTAAATTTTTCACGAATTATTTGGAATTCTCAACGATAGCACTATATAGCAAGTTGATTCTGGATTAAAGAATCAACTGGAAACTTAATTTTACAGATTGATATTATTAAAAATCTCTAGCATTGGTTTCCATGGTGTAAGAGATCTGGAAGTAGGCTTCCTAGCTGGGAGAACAGCATCTTTGCTGAAGCTTGCACATAACAAGGTAAAAAACTGTTACACACTTACATTACCATACTGGTAAGCTCACATAACAAATGTAGAAACTGGCCCGCTAATCATAAAAGTCCTTCTTACAAAAATAATGATTCAGAAATGACTTAACACTATGAAAGCTTTCTTAAAGTTTTAATCTATTAAAACTCATTAAAAATTAAGATGCATTCTTGGTTTGTCCTCTATTTTTTTTAGTCAAGTAATACTTGACTAAAGTAAAAAGTGGAAATAGTACAAAAAGGTAAATATATCTATATATGTGACTCCCTTATACCACAGACACCATCACAGAGGAAACTATTACTAATAGTTTATTGCATCCTTCCCAAAATTTTAATACAATATAGCAATACATATCCTTTTTTAAATCCAAATGGGAACATCTTCTGCACGTTCCTTCTTTTTTTTTTTTTTTTTTGCTTAATAACATTTTTGGATAAACTCCCATCTAATCCTATAATCTTTCAATCTAATAAGAAAATCCTAAAATCTGAATACCATGACACAAGCACCAACTGTTATTTATGTTTCTCAGCACACCTTCTACCTATCCAATATATGTTAAGTGAAAGAATGGTTGGTCAGACATATATGAGGAACACTTGAAAAGGTAACACTTAAAGAACGTAAACAGCCTTCTTTCTTGCTGAACTTTCCAGATTCCTGAATGTGCTAGTTTGCATAGTGACCCAAAAAGTTTATGAGGTACACTACATTTCACAAATTACTTTAAGCAAGGAGTTTTCCCACAGGGGAGTACGTTTTGCAATTGGTATTCCAAAGAACACACTTTGGGAACTGCTTAGCTACAGTACCTACTTTAATCATCCTAAAAATCCTGGCAGATAGGTTGCATTATGCCCATCTTATAAAAGAATGAAGCTGAGACACAGAAAGTTTAAGTGACTTTCCTATGGTCACCAGCTGGTAAGTGACAAAATTGGCATCAACCCACCAACTCTATTGTCTTCTCCCCATACCACACAGAACTCATCATCCTTTTAGCATCATTAGGCACTAGTAATATTAAGGAAATATTCCTTGTCTTTAATCTAACTGAAGAGGCTGAGCTTAAAAATATTTTGACAGTATAGGTCTGGACACCAGAAGGGCCAAAATCACACTATCTATAAAATGTGCAACAGGATTTCAGAAAAGGAAGACATGACTGTGGACAGAGGAGTCCAGGAAAGGCTGGTCTGTCTGACCTAGAGCACATTAGTCATGCCCCTCCACAGTCAGTTTCTTCAGCTACAAATCTAAGATAGTGCCTTTTTGGTGGCATTTCCAACCAGATAAATGAAAGCTTTTACACAAAGCCTGACTTCTCAGTCGATGTTGGTTTTTATTGCTGCCTTCAAAATTTGTTCCCGATTTCCTTCCGCCCCTACCTAACCTTTATATTATTTGGAGAATCGATCATTTTGCAGAAAACTGTATGTCCTTTCTGCATGATTCACATCAATTTCTAGCTTCCTAGAATTCAAAAATGCTAAATCTTTAAAAAATATTTTTCTGAAATAAAAATTCAAAAATACGTTTAAAGATTTCCAAATCAAAAAGTATAAATATTTGCAAAGTAATTGTCAAGCCCTGTAATCTTTGCTCACAGATTAGAAAATGGAAACGGTAAATTGAAACCAGCCAGAAACAAATACTATGGGCCTCAGATAATGAGGATGGGAGAGGGTTCTGGCCTGAGGTCAGGAAGTGGCCTGGAGGAAGAGCTAGGAAGACACAGACTTCTCCCGTCTCCCCCTGAGTTGAGCTGGAAAGTGGATGGGAGGAGATCAGGAGATGTCTCTCAGAGAGGGCAGCGGAATGGGCGGTATCACTATTCCTCCAAGACTTTCTCCATTTGGTATCCAAATTTTCCTGGATTCACAGTTTTCTCTCTCTAATCACATCCACAGCCCCAGGAATAACAAAATCCTGGGACACTTGGTTTCCAGCCCTTGCTTTAAATTGCTCCCTTAACTGTTAGCAAGTTGACCTATCTCTTGCTAGTTCCTGAACTTCTGACAAGGTCTCCTCTTACTTGCCATAGTTATCTATGGCCTCTTAGCTTTGGCAGAGATAATGTCATTTCTTGGACTAGTTGGCCTCTTGCTCCGGTAAGATGCAGACTCCTAGTAAATTCCTATAGTAACATAATTTAACATCAACTGCATACTGCCCTGCTCAGGGCTTATTTTATACAGGGCTGATCTTCCACCCACTCTTGCCCTAACTGGATCTACACACCTTAAATGAAGGAACTAAGTTGCAGCTCATATATTCTTCAATTTGTAATCTGATTTTCTCACCCTGAAAGTTTAGCAAAGTTTTTATAAGACATCGAGAAAGGATTTTTAAATAGCCATTTCTTTTTGGTAATTATACCAAACATCCCTTATGTACCTGTTTACACATTCTGTTGGCTTTACCTAGTATTCCAACCACTGCTGACGCAACCAGTTCTCCGCAGGCTTCAACCACTTTCAAGTTGATGCAATCTGGCAGATCTTCACTCTGAACAATGGGACTGGGGAGCCAAAGGATAAATACTTTCTCCATCCTTTCCACCATCAGTTCTGAGATATATTTCACATGGTTTCTCAGAAAGTTCCATGGGATTGAAAAACCAGTTACCAATTGGCATGACCAACTTGATAACACATTGTTGTATTGGCTCTTCCTTCTTCCTGTTTCACTCCCCTGTCCTTGTCTCCAGCACCCTAAGACTACATTCTCACATAGGCCTCTGCCTCAAACTCTGCTTTTGAAGGCAAGTTGGTCTACTGATCAGGGTCCAACAGGGAATCAGAAACCATACTGGAAATTTGAACAGAAAAAAATGTAATATAAAAAAATATTAACTTGTACCAGAGGATTAACTACAAAGAGATAAGAGAATAGTAAAGAACATGAGAAGAGCAGATAAAGGAAGCAGCCATTACTTCTAGGGCTAAGATGAAGTATTCAGAGAAAGAATGAATCTGGAAGAGGGCTCTCTCCAAGACTGAGAATTGAACCTCATTAGGGAAGGTGTGGCTGTAGCCTTTGGATAGCTGAGGAATTAGCTTGACTGCCACTGGTCAGGACTGGCCTGCAGCAAACTGCCTGGTGGGCTGCCAAAGAGAAAGCCATGTCCCGGAACGCCAGGAAGGCTCTCCGTGAAGCTGCCTCCCAAGGCTCTGGTGAGATCCTTCAGGAAGCCACCACTGCTGCTGGCAAAACTAGCCAGAAAGCTACCCTTTGGAGTATTGGTGACACTCGCTGAGAAGCAGCAGCCCTGGGCATTGGTAAAACTAATAGGAGAGTGTTCACTACTGGGAGCAAGGACAAACAAATACACTGAAATGATGAAGAGAAACCCCTTCCTCCTGCAGTGTCCTTTCCAGCTCTTTCTACCAGCAAGGCTAACATTGTGCCAGCTGGCTAAGGAAAAATGTTTACAGGTTCTAACTCCAGTAGCACGAAGCCAGGGCAAAGAAGGGTGGATTGGGAACAGAGAAGCAGAAAGTCACAACTAGCACACAAGGCAAAGACCGCTTTCCACCAACAATGGACAAAATATCTTCTTTCCCCCTGGCTGTTTACCAAAGTAGCTGGGACAAGAGAGCTCAGCCATGAGCAGCAGTTTCATGCCAGGACCCACCCAAACCACATCCCACTCACCTGCTGTTCTTTCTTTTGATCCTCCCTGTTTCCCAGCTCACAGAAGCCCCTGAGCCTTCCTTGCTTTCATGACTTACATCTTGCACTCATCAGCTCCTCATATCCATGACTGTGTGTGAGAAGTGTTCTTGCAGCTCAGCTTTGACCACGAGATCCCACACAGGCCATGCCAGCTAATGAGCTTCTCTGCCAGGGAGAGACAGTCAGCACCTCGCTTTCCCTCACACTTCCATTCAGATATCGTTCTCACAAAGTAAGGTGCTAACCAAATCCCGTTAAGTCCAAAGTGAGTAGGTGATCTCAGCATGTCAACTTCTTTCGCACTCAATAAAGCCATCATAATAACTGTCAAACTTTGGACTGGTAACCTCTATTAATCAAAATACCACCAAAGTCTTGTTACTAAGAACATTCATGTGGGAGTCAGACAAATCAGTGTTCAAATTCTGGCTCTACCATTTGTTGTCATGCACTCTCAATCAAATTTTTAGTTTTAATCTCATTCTCTGCTGTAACATCAGATAAGTTTTGCTTTATGAGGTTATTTTGAAAATCAAAAAACAAATAAGAAGCTCTCATTCACCCAACAAATATTTGTCAAACATCTACTATGTGCCAGAAATTTTGCTAAACATGAAGAGAAAAGGTAACGTATGTAAACATCTGGCTCTTGGTAGAAACTTAATGCAGAAGAATTTCTTTTCCTTTTCCTTCACTTTATTCCTGTGAACATTGGCCACAGTAAGTGAGCTACACAGTTTAGTTATCATTATTCCCCTTATTTGTGTTTCTTTGTTTTGTAGGAAGCAGAATAGAAAAATCTTTATAGATTACATTCCTATACTAATTACTAGGGCTAGTGCCTCTAAGGATACTCAGGTGACTGCTATGTGTAATTAAGATCATTATTAGTGATCATATAGGCTCTCTATTGCACCCATTATAAGTAATAGTACACACGTCAAATACCTTTGACATTCTTATTATTTCAAAGACTTGTGTAAGTGTGAAACATTTACATTTTACATATGGGGATGGAGAGGTTAAATCATTTACCCAAGGTCACTCAGTACATCAGTGACATAATTACTAGCTAAACCCTAGACTTCTGGTGTCCTGGTCCCGCTTCCTCTTCCCTCTCCTTGAGAAAACATTCGCCTACAGGGATGCCTACTTGCTTTTACTCTTCTCTTAAGAAAGTACACTGAAAAAAAAGTACTTGCATTTTCCCCCAAATCAAATTAATCAGAAAATAAAATTAAAGTACATTTATTTAGCAGAAAGCTACTCTTTCCATTAATGAGAATTTTATTAAATATAATAAAATATTTCAGGCAATTCCTTTCTTTCTGGTGTTTTTTTCCTACTTCCTTTCTCAGATTTATTGAAAAGCATTTTTATTAGTGCAATAATAGGCTCCAGGACAGCAATTATATTGAGATGCTGACACCTTCCTGTTAGTTGCAGCCTTTGGCCTGAGGCCAAACACTGAACCTAAGCACATGAGTTTCTGTGCAAGCAGTCCTGGCATGTCATTCGTGTGCATTTGTCCTTACAGCAACCTCCAATTTTCACCCACTATAGAGAGAACTAACTAATTTTTCCCTCCCATTACAATTAATCCAAATAGATACTCCCATCTCTCTTTTAGGGAAAACCAAAAATTCCTTATGAAATTATTGGAGGATGCATTTAAGGACAGACCTGCTGTCCTTAAAAAAAAGGTTTTGACTTCAGTTTCATGTAGGGAAATATCATAAAGGGTTTCATTACTTTATGAGTCATTTACAAACATGAAATGCAAATACTTGTGCCTTTGTCATGAGTATTCTTTATAGCCTTCACTTCTGCACATTTTTTCATTGCAAATCCTCCTCCTTCCAAGTTCTAAACCAGAGTATCTCAGAGTAAAAGTGTAGATATTAACTATAAATAAAATACAGATCCAAACCTCTAGAACTTTTTTTAAATTTCTCAGGCAAGAATAAACTATCCTTTAAAAAGAATAAAGAAACCATCAGAGGATGCTTCTGAATCCACTCCCATTTTTTGTTTAAAGACATTAGTCCTAATCCTAAAGGAGTGAAATCTCTTATCCTTGCTAGATTCTGTGCCACAGACCTTCCCCATATATCCCAACCTCCTTCTTGGAAACACTGTATGTGTTGTTAGAAAACCCACATGCAAACCTTAAAAACTTAGCTTTTCTTGCCCAAAGATGTATCTTCAACCCCCACAGGGCATATGACTGTTGCCCCTAAGCTTGGCAGTGTTTTGGCTGTGACTTCCTCAGCCAGGAGGTACTAAAAACACTAGTTTTTCTGACCTAAATTTGGTGTGAGGTGCTCCTGGGAGAGGTCCCAAATACCTATGTTCCTCCTGAACTATATATAGACCCCCAGCACTGACCATATTTCCCTCTCTTTCTGATGACCAGGCTTGGTTTCCTGGGGCCATTTCAGTCCTGTTAGATTAGGACCCTGACTGCAGTGTAGCTCTCATCAGTCTCCCTTCCTGAGTATCGGCCAGACTGCTTGAATCTGGCCAGACCTCCTTGGAAGTAGAGTGCCCCAACATGGTGATAAAAATTATTGTGAGCACTTTGAAACACTGTTGCCAACCCAGATCAGGCCCAGCAGGCAGAGTCCCTTGGACACTGATGGAGCTCTGCAAACCTTCCTTTAGGTTGGTCCTACAGCCAGGTACTAGGCAAATGAAACCCTAGTTCTACCCAACAGCCACCCCCACCACGGCCCTCCACATGACTGAGTAAGTCACAGGGATTCAAGTGGTACAAAAGTCAGAAATGACCATTTTTCCATTCTTAGGGAGGTATAAAGGAAGAAAAGTCTCTAGGAATCTCTGAGGTTCAGAATAGTGTGAAGTTGGGAGCAGAAGGGTGGAGGGGAGGAAAACTAAAGTTGTAACCAGAATAGCCTTTTCATAACAGGGGAAATTATGATGCAGTGGCTGGTGATATTTTGCTGACCACCAAATCATCTCCATTGTAGCATCACAGAGAGTTACGATGGGGGAAGGAAACCTGCTTAGCAGACAGGAATGGGTAAGGGCCTAGTTTACAGGTAAAAAGTGAGGCTGCAAGTCCCCTCTCTCTTACATATAGAGTGTAAGACATGGAGCCACGTTCTCACACTGATAAAGCAAGATAATATAATCTACACACTGTTTTTTAAACTGTACACTTTGTCATTCCATTCTTTTAATGTAATCATAATATGATTACACATACAGGAACATTCAAATATGTATATATGTACATATATGTCTGTACATACATGATATGGTCATATACATGTGTGTATATGATGTGATCATACATATACATAATGGCGATGCATTAGATCTATCACAGACTGGAACCTCTCTTATCAGTGAAGACATTCTCATGTTTTCCACCTCTTAACAACATATATACCCCTCTTTCTTTAAATAGTCTACTCATGGATAAGAAATAATACCCTTATAATTTTTCTCTTATAAATATCATTGAAGTACATAAAATTTCCTTTGAAATTTGAAATTATTTCTCTGTTTATTCAGAGCCCTAAAATGACACGGACAAAGACTAAATGTAAGCAAGTATAACTAATAAATTCTCTTCTAAATTTATGTCTGAATAAGTATGTGGATAATAATTGTCATTCATACCAGTAACAGTATTGATTTTGAAGCTAGACCCAGAGAATTCTTAGGATATACAAACTGTGAATTATTCTATTTGAAATGCGTATTTCATTGGAATCTGGTTATATAAAAGATTTCAGGGAAATTGTTTCTAACAACATTGTAACATCGTACCCTAATGTCTATGATGTTTGAGAAATATACATTGGTCACATTTTATGTACAGAATGAATGAAAACTTTGCCCAATTCAGTACTCACATAATTCACATGTTACAAAGAATGGGAGTATTACTGTTTATAGCTTAAGTATCAACGTCAGGCAGAAATAAAGAAAATACAGTTTCAATGCTTGGTCCACTTTACCCACCAGGTTTGAATTGTGGAATTACTTGAATTTTTTTAATCAAGAAGAGCTGTTTCAAATTTTGAACATAAAGTGAGACCTTATTGATATTTTAAACAAATAATTCCAAAATGAGCAAATAGGCCCGAAAGCTAAAAACAAAAATAAAAGATAAAAAGAGAAGCTTAATACCTCCAAATGTTAAAGAGATTTACCAATGATTTGAGACAGACACCTTCCCCAAGGCTTACTGAAAGTCAGCTGAGAGGACTCTACCCACTTAACTGCTGCCATCTTACCACTGCCTCTACCATTGATATTAGCCATGGCCAGGAAAAAGGAGGAAGAAAGAGTCATTGGGATCATCAGCCTTACGGGAAATTCAGAATTCATGGTGAGAAAAGGTTCTCTTGGCTCCACGTGGGGAAGGGAAAGGGGCGCCTTCTCCCGACCAGACAAATGAGGAGGGATCCAAGAGAATCACTTGTGGAGTTCAGAGGAAGCTGCCCAGAGAAAGAGACTGGTTTATTGCTCTCAGTGTGATAGTTTGGGAGGCAACAGACTTGCTCATCTGCCTCTGTACCTGTTTCAAAAGAGAGAAAGAGAGCCGGGGATGTGCATAGTAGGGTGGGGACATCTGGCAGGTTCACACCAGTTTTCCATGATTCATGTGAATAGTAAAGAGAGTAGTTGGCCTGAACCTGAATTCCACCCAAGAGGGAGACCACCATTCAAACCTGAACCCACACAGCAGGGAAGACACAGTGAGGTAGCTCCCCCAACCCTCAGAGGTCTTTGAAGAACTTGCACACATGCCCTCAAAGGAGCCAACCTGCAGATACCTGCCATGCTGGGGTCCCTAAATGTAAGCCAGGCAAGCAATGATAACTAAGTGAAAACTTGTTAAGGGACACGTCCCCTTTCCCCTCATCCCATGTCCTCCTACAATGCCAGAAGAGCTAGATTCAGCATAGGGAAGAAGACAAGACATTCAAGACACCTAGTGTGAGATCCTCTCTTATAACATGCTAGAGTGAGAACAACGAAAGAGCAGACCTCATTCCCTTCCTCACTTCTGGCCAGCTCTGCTCCAGAAGTAGGGATGGTGATCCAATTCAAATCAGTCAATGAACTGAAGGTTTTAGCTGAACTAGACTAATTCAGCCCAGAAAGCTACCCAATTTGCCTAGAATGTGTCTATGGGCTCCACAACCCAGATTCTTAACAGTACACTTGAAGGCAGATATTAAAATGTTAATAATCCACTTGGTTGAAACTCTTCAATAAACCAGATATATTTTTAGAAACCCCAAACATGAATTTACGTAATCTGGATTTGTCTTAAATTACTACTGGGTACTCTACTTTTTGAAAAGTATGATGTTTTGGAACTTGAAAGAGTAGGTGTAACAGTGGTTACCAACATGTCTTGAGAAGGGATATTAATGAATCTAGCCCAGATGCATAGAGAGGAGTTTGTAGCTGTGCCAGACAGTAACCTAGGCTCAGCCCGTATCCAGCAAAGTCTAGCTGTACTGGTCTCAGTCATGTCAAGTACAAATTCTCAATCTTGTTACTAGTAAAATGAATGATTTATTTAATATTCTTGCTATACTTCACTTACCAATAGTTCAAAACTGATAAAATCTGCCTTTGCTAAAACCAGGAGGCATTGGTCCAAAATTATAGGCCAATGTCCCATTCATAATTCAGCCATGAGTCACTTTTAAAATGAACAGAGCTACAAATGCAATCACTGCCCAGCACAAACACAATTGTTTTGGTTGTATAAACCTAAGTACTTAAATTTATACCCATTTTGCTCAGCTTTGGAAAGGACGGAAATTCAAGCTTAATACTAATGGTGAACAAGTATGATATTTTGATTGACTTTTCTGTGCTTGTGAATATCAAGGAGCCCATATTATTTAAAAGTAGAGTCCTTCATTTTCTCTCATGTTAATAGCAGACAGCTGTAGCATGAACACAGTTCATCAAACCTTTCTGTTGCCAGGAGCCACATTAAAGCAATAGTGGGTCAAGCAGTGAACAGAACCAAATTACACAAGGTGTTTTTGACCACGGCTTCTTTCTTGAGCAGAGACCAGCAACACATACATAGGGTATCAGAGTTAGAATAAGCCTACATCCCAATATGAAAACTGATATTCTAATCTGTTTAAGGTATTTTTTTACAATTATATTAATTCATGAAATCAGAATGCAAACACCCAAATTTATGTCTGTATTTATGATAGTTGGAAGCATATTTAGTATACTAGTGATAATAAAAAGGAAGAACTCATAAATATGATTGTATATAATAAAAATATAAGCTATAGGGGTGCCTGGGTGGTAGAGTTGGTTAAGCGTCCAACTCGTGGTTTCGGCTCAGGTCATGATCTCAGGGTCATGGGATCAAGCCCCATGTCAGGCTCCTCACTTAGCAAGGGGTCTGCTTGGGATATTCTCTCTCCCTCTGTCCCTCCTGCTTGTGCTCTCTCTCCCTCTCTCTTTCAACATAAATCTGAAAAGATTTAAAAATTAAAAAATTTAAAATATAAGCTATAAATCAATATCAGTTATGCTAGAATACAGGCTTTATGAAAAAACTATGATTATACTCTTTTTTTTCTTACTTCATTCAACTAATTTAAGCTTTTGCTATATAAACTTATAATTTGGCTTCATATAAGCAACCAATTAATTTCTTTTATTTTGTTTGGACTTCTAAAGTCTCTGTTTAAGGGTGCCTGGGTGATTCAGTCGTTGAGCGTCGCCTTCGGCTCAGGTCATGATCCCAGGGTCCTGGGATCAAGCCCCGCATCGGGCTCCCTGCTCAGCAGGAAGCCTGCTTCTCCCTCTCCCTCTCCCACTCCCCCTGCTTGTGTTCCCTCTCTCGCTCTCTCTCTGTCAAATAAATAAATAAAATCTTTTTAAAAAAAGGTAAAGTCTCTGTTTAAAGAGAAAACAAGTTTGATGTAAGCAATTTAATTCCATTTTTTCCCAAAATAACAAAACCATTTTTCACCTACGGAATTCCAAGAGGATTCTCTGTACAGAGTTAACTCATCCTATGCAACTGCTCCCATCAACTTTGTAGCCAGTGACAATGTGACTATCTAAGTATTCTAATGATTCATGATGGGAACCAAATTTAGCTACAGTTCAGCTTTTCATTGTTCTGACACTTTATTTTGAATCAAAAATAAAAGTACAATCTGTTTTTCTGACCTGAGCAGACACAAATAATTTATAAGTTCAAAAGCTAATTTTAATATTAAAAATAAATATATATACCTATATATATTTAGTCTTCGTGTACATTCAGGCTGTCCTAAAAATAAGATGGAACACAATCTGCAAGAATTATTTCTTCTGGTTTGATAAAGCTTGTAAATAACACTAAACTCATGAGAAAGTTCAATCTCATAAGGTTTCTAGTTTGACATTTAGGCAAGAAGTAAGTAAAGTCTCCACATTCTTTACTACTTAACTGAAAATTCCTTTCCACATTTCAAAAGGAAAGAAGGAAGAGAAACTGAAATCTCATCTAAAAAAGCTAGCACAAATTACTAAGCTATTTAGGTAGTGTAATACTTGTGAGAGTAAATATTGTAGAAAAAGAGGAAGAGCTATTGTTCAAAAATTGGAGTCATTATAAGGAAGTTTACTTTCTTTGTCAATAAATATTTATAAAGTGGCTTTAATGTGACAGACACTGTTCTAGAAGCTGGTGAAACAGCAATGAACCACATAAATAAAATTTCTCTCATAATAGAGCTTGTATCCTAGTGGGAGAGGCAGCTAATTAACTATATGAACCAATATAAAATGCAATGGTAGGGAGTAATAGGAGCTATGAGAAAAAATAAGCAAGGCATGTGATAGAGAGATGTGGGCAGGGAGACTTTTGTGAGTAAGTTGGTCAGGGAAGGCTTCTCAGAAGTGACCTGCCTGCAAAGACCTGGGGAATGGGGAGAGTCAAGGGGGCTGGGGGGAGTCTAGGGGAAGATCATTCCAGGAAGGGGAAAGAAGGAAACCAAGGTAGTGATTTTCTCCTGATAACTCACATCTGATACACATGCAACCTCCTCTAGCTCTTACTGATGCACTCAATTTTTATCAGTTTTTTGATGATAATTTCTTACTGAAGAGTGACTATGTTTTCAGCGCATTAAAATGTACATCACATAAATGTGCCCTCTTTTTAATAATGTTTATTTAAGGGCTGGAAAGGATCTTGGAGCAAAGTAGTTCATATTCTCATACTACAGATGTAGAAACTAAGTCCCAGAAAGGCTCTATGGTCTGCCTACTGTCACAAACTAGTTAGTAGGAGAACCAGGAGTAAGTATAAATCTTAGTCTGACATTTTTCACAATTTCTCTTGCCTTGTAGTTATTTGTGTAGTTATTTATATCCATCTCATTTCCTCAACTAGACTCTGAGTTTCCTAGGAATAAAGAAAAAAATATGTGTGTACATGTATACATATACATACATACATAGATGTATGTATGTATGTATGTATGGTCTAGTAGGGTGCTTGCCTTTCATACACTGGTGATCAATTAATATTTCACGAATGAACGAATATTTTTCTAAGTCAGCCATTTTTCAAAATCCCCCAGATCTCTTCAAATCCTATATAATCTCTTCGGTAAAGTTATTTTGTCTCTCCTACTGGAATTCTTCAATGAACTGGTAGAGATCTACTTCACTTACTATTTTATAAGTGCTGATAGGCTTAAGCATGGCTCTTGC
Source organism: Leptonychotes weddellii (assembly GCF_054177405.1). Lineage (NCBI taxonomy): Eukaryota > Metazoa > Chordata > Mammalia > Carnivora > Phocidae > Leptonychotes > Leptonychotes weddellii. The sequence continues at coordinate 78,619,550 of NC_138375.1, read as the reverse complement.
CAAAGGGTTCATGATCTAAATTAGAAATGAAGATAGAATATAAACACAGAGGAATCCAGTAACATGCTCATTTCTTGCCTGGATAGTCCTGCTGAATAATATGTAATTTTGACAGTAAACACTTAAGGAAGAAGCTTTATGTTTACTGTAGAGACCTGAATACATCTTTGGCATGAAATAATCAATACTGATAATAGCCCAAATTTGGGTAATATGCTCTCAATAAAACACATTGATCTCTGTTGATTGCCATATATGCTATTAATAAACATTTCCTTACAAACAATATTAGGCTTCCTATATTGTTATACTTACAACACATATAAACCCAAATTGGGGCTACAAAGGCTATTATCATTTGATCCATATAATTTGTCAATAATAACAAAATACACTGTTACAAAATAATAACAAAATGCATGGGAATATATAACTGGGATAGTTGACAATTCTTAAAGTAAATTCTTCCTAAATTTGTTCTTTCCTTACATAAACAATATAAAAAATAATTAAATCCTTGCAGAAAGACAGCAATAAAAAAAAAAAATGACCTGGTTTCTGTGCCCAAGTTCCCAGTACTCTGCAGAGCATAAGTTAAAAGTCTCAGCTTTTCCACCGTGCAATTCAGAGAATGTGGTGGGAACAGAATTCGAAAGCAACTCAGCTGGAAAATATCTTAGATGAAATATTTTTGTCGAGCACTTTTCTCATGTGAATTTGCTTCTAGTTTGGTAGATACCAGTCACCAGAACACAGCCTTCATTTTACCTCATGTCTCGAGGATTTTTTTTAATTAATCAACAAACCGCTGTATACGCCAGCAGAACAAAGGCAAAAAAAAAACAACAACAACAAAGCAACCATGTTTAACAGGAGCTGTATCTCTTATAAGGTCAATAGACCAGAGTCATATTTTAATATCCTCAAAGGTCCTGTCCTATGATAAAATAACAATGCGGAAAACTGCTTAAGGCTCTCTGCCCAGTTGGCTTTCTTCTCAAAATCAGATTCATTGTTACCCATAAGGATTCATCTATTTTTTAAAGATACATGTCAAGTTTGATAGCTTTTGATTCAAAGTGAATAATAGCAACCTAAATATTAAAAGCATGTTTTCCCCCAGATGTGCTGATGTCTCAGTAGGTTCTTTTTTATAGCAAGGAAAACAAAGCACACAAACTGCTTATCAAATTAACAGCCTGTAGAACTGATGTCCTGGACGAAACAGCAGCAGCCTATTGAGTAGGTGTCATCTGATCAAAAATATTTCAGATATACAAAAAAAGAAAGTTAAGAGAACCATATGAAAATGTGATAGCCACAGAAACAACCAATTTAGAAATTAACTCCTTAAATGATCAAACAAAATCAAGTCAAAATTATCTTGAACCCATTAAAAGTTTACATTCCAGAGCAGTGATTCTCAGTTCGCTGTTGTATACATGCTAAAAGCTTGATCCCATAGAAGTAATCCTTTCTCTACTCACAAATGCTAAAATATATTAAGATTATATTCAGTGGGAAGACATGACTTGAAGGAGAAACTCCCCAGTCAAGATTCTTACACTTTATTTTATGCCACTTGCCCCATTTCTAGCCCCTCATAGGAATCACATTTGCAATCTCATTCTTTTTTTTTTTTTTAAAGATTTTATTCATTTGACAGAGAGAGACACAGCGAGAGAGGGAACACAAGCAGGGGGAGTGGGAGACGGAGAAGCAGGTCTCCCGCGGAGCGGGGAGCCCGACGCGGGGCTCGATCCCAGGACTCTGGGACCATGACCTGAGCCGAAGGCAGTCGCTCAACAACTGAGCCACCCAGGCGCCCCTGCAATCTCATTCTTAAGATAAATTTTAATTTGGTCATTTTAATTTGGACATAGTATTGTGGTATTATATTGTGCCAAATGTCCTCAGATTTCTAGTCCTGGCTCTGCAGGTCCAGGAATCTTGTAGCCCTGCAGGAAAAACCACAATGCCCACATAATCATTTACAGACTACTATTAATGAAGGAGGTACTCTCCATCAAGCACTACTCTTACAGTGGCAACTGCAGGAATGACATTCCAGAATCTCTCATGAGGAATTACAAAGGGCAGAAGGACATTTTGTAACATAAATTACAATAGAGATGAATTATATAACCCTATGACATTTGACACTCAATCGATAAACAAATGTTTGTTTATATAAATGTGTTTTATATAATAAAAGAAATCATATTTTTAAAGATTTATTTATTTATTAGAGAGAAACTGAGAGTGCGTACGAGTGGGGGGATAGGGGAGAGAGGGAGAGATAGAATGTTAAGCAAGTTCCATGCCCCGCACAGAGCCCCACAGTGGGCTTGATCTCACAACCTTGAGGTAATGACCTGAGCTGAAATCAAGAGTCAGAGGCTTGGGGCGCCTGGGTGGCTCAGTCGTTAAGCATCTGCCTTCAGCTCAGGTCATGATCCCAGGGTCCTGGGATCGAGCCCCTCATTGGGCTCCCTGCTCAGCAGGAAGCCTGCTTCTCCCTCTCCCACTCCCCCTGCTTGTGTTCCCTCTCTCACTGTCTCTCTCTCTCTGTCAAATAAATAAAATATTAAAAAAAAAAAAAGAGTCAGAGGTTTAACTGACTGAGCCACCCAGGCACCCTAAAAGAAATCATATTTTTAACAAATTCTTTTTTGAAGTCATGGAAGAACTCCCATTCCCTTGGATTTTATGTAAGTTCAGCCCATTCTCAGTAGGTACTGGAGGAACCCTAAGAGAAAAAGGAGATTGAGAAAGAAGGACATTTAATATTTGTTAGTTTATGAAAACTAGTTGTAACTGGTCACTCTATTTATCTTTTAATACATTCTTTGAGTCTCCTCAGGAGGGGCATGAGAACCTAGGAGAGAAAGATATTTTCCCCAGGTTTTTAGATAATCTCTTTTGTCATTTGTCCCCTGCCAAACACATCTAGTCATAAATACCAGGACAGTATCACTCACCTAGTAAAATAGGAAAGAAATATTGAGGCAGGAGACCACCATTCAACTATATCTGAAACAGAGATGTATTTGTTGCAGGCTAAGACAGGGCAAAACACAGTCTATTGAACAAAATAAAAACCTGATCTTGTGTTGGGTTTGGGGGAAGCAAAGAATCCAGGGATTGGCTGAATTTTAGAAATGGGAGCATATAGGTACAGGCTAACTTTCAGTGTGTTTAGTGATTGGCCGGCTTTCAGAAACACGGGTACCTGAGCAAGGCTGCTGATTCTTTAGGAAGGGTCTACAACCAGTTCTGTGGTTCCTTGCTGACAATTTGAGACTAGAACCAAAGAACAATCCTCCTTGTACTACCTTTCATGAACTTAAAGAATAAGAACACTTTGGTCTCAATCAGAATGGTGATCGTTATGGTCCAGTGTAGAATTTCTGGCAGATAATACTTTCCTATTATATTTTATAAGAAAATACGTTGTCTTAAGAAATTAATTTTTACCTCATTAATAAACACTAAATATTATTTATTAATATAATAATAATTCATTGTATTTTGTAATTAATCATCAAATCTCTAATGACTCAAATATGTGATTAAGTCTAGCTTTAATGCTGAGAGAATAAGCTTGATCTGAATAACCAAAGTTAAAAATGTTAAAACATGGACTACTGCATGTGATAGCTTGAAGACTTTTTGTCCCATATTTATCTACTCCAAAAAAGGAAATTTGGGAATCAGCTAGATCTGTTCAAAATCTGTCATTTACTGAATGTGTAGCTATAGAAAAATTAGTCATATTTTCTTTATAAAAAATAAAGATAGTAATAACTTTCAATGTTGTGAGAAGTGATATATAGAAGAAATGCCTGCATTCATATACAATACATTGTTGAAATTATAACCAGAAATGGAATGTGAGAAAAGTAAATGATAATGTCCCATGTCACTGCATCTATAAGAGTTGATGCTAAATAATGATGAGGATAATAATAATAAAATTATATAAATCCCAAATTAGGCTTGACACTATCATTTTTATATATGATTTTATCTTTATTTTCTCCCCAGGTTAGGTTGAGAGAGAAGTTTTACCACTTTCCGGACACTTAATAATTTCCGCCCATGCCTTAATTGTACTTAATTGATGAAATACACATTTATTAAGAATAGTAATAGCATTTTCATTTTTCTATTTCCATAAGGCAGTCAGATAAAAATATAATAGAATATTCAACTCATTTCACTAATTGCCAAAGACAGCAATAGTACCAAATTCAAATCACTGGGTAGGAGGCAATGCAATACTCAAAATATCCTTTTATCAACTCAGGTGTGGATGTTGCAATTTGTTGTGGAAGAGATACTACATTTATACAGTAGCCATTAGCTACATGGGGCTATTTAAATTTAAATGTAAAATAATTAACATAAAATAAAACTTTAAATTCAATTTCTTACCAGCCATATTTCAAGTGATCAATAGCCACATGTGACTACCATATTGCACAGTATAGAGAAAAAATCCAAAAATTCAGTTAGATAGAGCTGGCCTAGAGACTTTTCCTTGTGTAATGTTTGAAAATGTAAATATTTTCTGAAGCCTGTCAATTCTTCACTCCTTATATTTCATCCCTTTCCTTCTATTCTCACAGCTATTACTTTCTGAGTTCAGGATCCTCACGAGTTAGCTATTGCAATAATCTGTAAACTCACTGTTTCTAGTCTCTTCACCTGCTCATCCATCCTATAAACCAAAGTTGATTAATTTTTCTCAAACAATGTCTTTTTCCCCATCCAAAACTTTCAGGGTCTTCACCTTAATTATGTGTGCCAAGCAGAAGTGTTCAGTTCATAAGAATCTTCTATCAACTCACTTACTTCCTTCTCCTATAAAGGGATTCCCAAACCTACACAAGCCCTCTGCTCCATCACAAATATCAGTTCATTGTCCCCTAGTTATGCTTTGCCCATTTCCACTTTTGCCCAAGCTATCTTTTTCTATCTGAAAATACTTGTAGATTCCATCCCACATACTTGAATGTTATGCCACCATCCTATCAAATCCAGTTTGTCTGAGTTTATCCATACAGCTGAACTTGACCACCTCACACCATATCTCTAATAACCCATATTTGGGATCTCTCCTTTGTAACTGTCTCCACGGACTATCATATTTTACTATGTTATTATTGTTGCAGTCTCTCTTGCATTAAGGAATTTATAATCTGTTTTCTAGAGAGAATAATATATCTATTAACAGTAACCAAGACCTGTGGGGTTTTTTTTTTCACCCCTAATCCTTCTGTGACTTCTGACCTCAGTGGCATAGCCCTTAGCCTCTTACTCTGGGATCCTCTCACCCTGATACACTGTCTTCTTTCACAGAGTCCCATGTTTAAATGACCCCACACCATCTACCACAAGTTTCATGAAGTATATTTTTTAAAATAATGGATTCAGATTTTATCTAGGAAAGGGAGTGAGAAGGTGAAGAAAAACGGTATTTCTTGAGCATAACTCCAGAGCTTCACAAATTATTATTAGTTACATTTTATAGATGAGTTTCAGAGAAGTTATATAAATTGTTCTAGGTTATAGCTAAGAAATGGTAGATCAGAGATTTTAAAACAAATTCTAAAGCTCATGATCTTTTAACTCAAAGGCACATCTCCTTCAAGAAAGGGCCTATGCTTTTTCCTCCAGAGCCAAAACTTTGAAAAGTGCTTATGGCATATAATCAAAAGTTATCTCTATGATTTCTGTCTTCCCCTGTACTTTTAAACATGATCACAACAGGAAATTCATCCCTGTCATTGGATTAAAAGCCAAGCAGCCTCCATGATTTTCTAGTCTCTTCTTAGTGGTAGAAATTCCTATGGTCACTTTAACCCTTCACTCAGACATCACAATATTTAATCCAATATATTGATGAGCCCTTCAAACTTCATTCACAACTAAGACTCTTCCACTGCTCTCCATCAAGGCTGGCAGCAGATGGGCCACCTGCCTTCAGGAATGAGATGGGGCACATTTCTTCTTTCTTTCCCTAGCTCCTCTTATCTTTCTCCCTTAATCAATAGCTGCTGTTTCTTGACCTTACAGGTTCAAATACATGGTGGGAGGTAGGAGAGGTAAAAGACAGAAAAGTTCTTACTGACTTTGCTGTTATGGAAAGGCACCATGTTCTTCAGACTCGCAGAATCATTCTCTCATAGGTGCTTTTGCAGATTCTTTAGAGACTTTCATGCTGAACACCTGCAAATGTGATTCCCTTGACCAAGGCAGTGCCTCACCCATGACTGGTTGCTCCTAATCTTTCTGTGCTTCTGACCTCAGTGGCAAACCCTTTAGCCTCTTCCTCTGGGATCCTCTCACCCAGATACATCATCTTCTTTTGCAGAGTCCCCCGTTTAAATGATTTCAGACTTCTGTTTTTACTAAATTTTCCCCATGGCTACAATCACGCACCTTTGGCCCCTTAACAGAGGCATATACAGAAACTTTCCAGACATGTTCCTTTTTCCTTAAAGTCCACTTCAGCTTACTCAGGCATGAATCAGACATCAGTCTACTCTGTTCCTAACTGTAAAAAACACACATCTAGTTATCTGAGCTGAACTGCTCTCACAAGACTCCAATCACTCCTATGCGGAGGAGGGCATGACACCCACAACACTCAGAGTTCTCCAAAAACTCCCCTCACAAAATCCTGCTCTCTCCCCTCTTCCTTGATCCTCAACATAATTTTCAGAGTCATCTCGCTGATTCTCAGGTAAGGGGTCACTCTCATAATTCATTCTTGAGTGTAACCTCTAATGTCTTCATGCCTCAACCAAAGCTAAGAGAAGAATCTCGTTTTAACATCCTGTTTCACATGTTAAAGTGAAATTACCTCAGCCAGAACACAATCTCTGTTGTGGGTTATATCGTGTATTGATCACAAAGTGGCAACTTATTTCTCTAAGATACCCATTTCCTATGTATCAACTCACTCTGCACCCTTTCAGTCCCCAACTATTTTTTTCAAGGCAACATATTTTTTTTTTTACTTTTTCATCACTCTATATATCATACTTAAATCTTCTAAGAACTTAATTATATTTTGTTTTAATTTTCATCTCAGCTATCAGTCATGGCTTTCTTATTCTTTTCATCTTTCTCTTTTTACCTAGATAATGTTGTTCAATAATATTCCTCATCTCCACACATTTTGAGTCAGAAAAAGGAAGAAGTAGATATTATTTTCTCTGCCTCTGATTTCAGATAAATTGCTAGTCTTATTGCAAGTAGTAATCTTCACTCATCCAGTTGTCTTTCACAAATAGAGCAAAGCAGAATCTGCTTCTAAGTTAAACAAAAAGCAGAAATCAGAATGTCAAATTATAATTGGCATATCCCAGACATAATCAATATTGCCTTTTGCAAGTTCCTCCCACAGTAAAAGCAAACCCTGGTTAGCGCTGGCCAAATCTTGACTAATTTGGCTTCAAGTTATTACCATACTTAATATCTCTGAATCAACAGTGATGACTAAGATAAAGTGAACTACAAGAAATGATCAGTCTTCAATGCAAAACTTTTTCACTTTGTGCCAACTATTGCTGGTGCACCTGTTTTATGTTCAGAGTGGGAAGAAAATCAAAAAGACATGGCCAATTTTGAAAGAGACACAATGTTTTCAATGTCTCAAAATAGCTCAAATACATAGCATTGCTTCTACTACTTATTCAAACTACAAGGCTGATTAAGCATATGTGTAAGGCAGCATGCAAATAAAAAAATTACCTACTCACATCCCACCTTACTCTCCCAGGTTCCAGTTTCTTATCTAAGCATAGATACTGCACCAGGCAGAGGCAGAGAGAAACCAATAATCCAGGGAGTTTTCAATGGGGTATACACAAAGAAGCAGTATGAGAGGAATTCCAAAATTTCTGATCTTGCATTTGCTAGGGATCGTCAAAATACTCTAAACCAGTGCCTGCTTTTCAGAGGGAGAACTTAAATTTTAGTTAAAGTAGATTGCACTGGTTAAGCTAACATAATAGTCCAATAAAGCCTCTGTGATGTAAAGCCTAGAAAATTGAGAAGTGGACTTTGTATTAACTAGAGATAGATTTTTTTTCCCAAAGTTGTAATCTTAGAACCATGAGCAGACTCAGAGATTTGTGGTAAGAATGTATTTTAAAGGATAATTAAATGAATAAACCATTATCATTTGCCTGGAGAGCTCACAGAGGGAAAGTGGAAACATGAAGAATCATGTTCTAGATTCATTTCTCTATCAATTTTGTGGGCGCCATGGGTCTTCCCAGAGTTTAGGACAAAACATGGGATTAGATATATAGGGAAAGTCTGAGACTCACATTTGTGCAGATCAGGTATAGCCTGTGAGTGACAACATGAGAGTATGGCCAACCATCAAGCATAATGGATGAGCATGCTGTAATGAGACCCAAGTGGGATTCAAAACTGTGGATAAATCCCTAGGAAGAAAAGATATCCATGGTTTTTGTACAAATAACTAAAAATTCAAACCAAGTTCAACATTCAGAGTGTGTACCCAAGAAATATGGGACAGGAAGTGATTAGAAATCCAAATGGGTAAGGATGTATGTCCAAAGAAGATTCTAAGCATCCACTATCAGAATAGTGGAGAATGTAATGATGTGATGCCTCATTGATGGGTAAATGTACATTACTTGTATGGATATTTTTCCATTGACTAAAAACATCATTTCCCTTCATCTCCAGGGGAAATTTTTTTAATTAAGTTAATACAATGACATTTTAAATAATCCACCAACATTTTCTTTCTTTTTTTTTTTTTAAGATTTTATTTATTTGACAGAGAGAGAAAGCACAAGCAGGGGGAGCAGCAGGCAGACGGAGAAGCAGGCTTCCTGCAGATCAGGGAGCCGGATGCAGGACTCAATCCCTGGATCCCGGGATCATGACCTGAGCCGAAGGCAGATGCTTAACCGACTGAACCACCTAGGCATCCCCCACCAACATTTTCTAAAACTATTAGGTCACATCTTTTTGGCAATAGATCCATAAATTGAATTTCAAATCAACTTCAAATAGACTATAATGCAAAAATATGTTTCCTTTAACTATCTGGGTCAAGATAACCAGGATACAATGATGAACAAAACATAGGCTTCACCTTCATAGAATTCATAGTATGACAGTGAAAATACCCAAGCAATTAAAAATGTGATGAGTTTTAGGAAATGAATTCTATGGGAGTACCACACGGAGAATTCAGTCTAGTACATGGAATCAGAAAATGTCTCCTAGACAAAGTGATATCTAACTGAGATTTGAAGTAAGTATATGTTTGCCAGGTGAAAATTTAAAAATGTATGGTGGCATTTTGGACTGTCTCTATGACTGAAGAGGCTCAATTGGCATTCATAGGAATTAACTGCCCAACCAACCAACTTATGAGAAATAACATCATTGTTGCTTTAAGCCATTCAGTTTGGGGATATTTTGTTGTTTTGCCTTCACATGGCCTATGTAAGGTGCTGAGATAGTAAAAATGGTCTTCTGATCATCCTAAGAAGCTACTGACAGCAGAGTCTGATTTCTTATGCTTTTGCAGACTAAAAACTATGAGTGCCCAAGATCGAATCAGGCATTTAGGTATTTTGTTGCCACAGGGATGGAGGGTGCTATTAGCATTTAGTGGATAGAGCCCAGAAGTGCCAGACACCTTGCACCACAAGAAATTATTCAGTATCTCTTTTGACTTGAGAATATCATGCCAAATATTCAATTAGGTGAAAAACCTGAGCCTACAACTTAAGTTCCTTTTACATATAAACACAAAGTATGCTTTACACAGTTTTTAGATCCACAATATTGGAGGAATGTAACAACAGTGGAAAGTGAGAGAAGACTGAATTTTATTTATTTAATTTTTTTTTAAAGATTTTATTTAGGGGCGCCTGGGTAGTTTGCATTTATATCATTAAATCCACAGCAATTCTTCAAATAGGAGCACACATCTGACTATTTCATTATGTCTTTTAGGGTCACTTTGCCAGAACATTTACATATGAAATACATACTATTTTATTTTAATAGTAATCTTTTCATTTATATCTTCTCTACATAGAAATAGTTGTATTATTGATTTCATATTACCTGTGGATTTTATTTCAGGAAAGTATAGGTGACATTACCAAATAGATATTGTAAAAAGAGAACTTTGGCTCAAAGAGGACTAAGCTCTGGGGCACCTGGGTGGCTCAGTCAGTTAAGCATCTGACTCTTGATTTCTGCTCAGGTCATGATCTCAGGGTCCGTGAGATTAAGTCCCAAGTTGGGTTCCAGGCTTTGTGGGGAGTCTGCTTGAGATTTTCTCCCTCTCCCTCTGCCCCTCCCCCTGCTTGCTCTCTCTCTCTCTCTCTCACTCAAATAAATAAATCTTAAAAAAAACACAGAGGATTAAGCTCTGAAGGAAAAATGTATCCACCATAGTCCATCAAATTCTTGTAAGCATTTTTAAATGTTGGCATTTTAAAAGAAGATATTATCTTTGTATCCAGCTGATCATTGTCCCATTCTTAGACAATTCCTTTGGATTGAGATATGAGTTAAATGTGCAATGTTTACAGCCAGTCTTAATGCATACAGTTATTGACTGCCAATCCATGTGTCTCACAGCTTGGGTGAATTTCTCAACAGTTTGTCCTATTTTCCCCCCAACCCAAGGACAGGCTCTCTTTGGTCATTAGTGTAGCCCAATCTTTTTCAGTCAGGGTTTCAATCAATTCTTCTATTAAATATCAGAACTGTCTTCTTTGAAGGGGCACATGCACCCCAATGTTTATAGCAGCAATGTCCACAATAGCCAAACTGTGGAAAGAGCCTAGATGTCTATCAACAGATGAATGGATAAAGAAGATGTGGTATATATATATACAACGGAATATTATGCATCCATCAAAAAATGAAATCTTGCCATTTGCAACAACGTGGATGGAACTACAGGGTATTATGCTTAGCGAAAAAAGTCAATCAGAGAAAGACAAGTATCATATGATCTCACTGATATGAGGAATTTGAGAAACAAGACAGAGGATCATAGGTGAAGGGAGGGAAAAATGAAACAAGATGACACCAGAGAGGGAGACAAACCATAAGAGACTCTTAATCCCAGGAAACAAACTGAGGGTTGCTGGAGGGGAGGGGAGGTGGGAAGTATGGGGTGGCTGGGTGATGGACATTGGGAGGGTATGTGCTATGGTGAGCGCTGTGAATTGTGTAAGACTGATGAATCACAGACCTGTACCACTGAAAAAAATAATACATTGTATGTTAATAAAAATTTTTAAAAAAAAGAATATTCACAAATGGGAGTAAGAGAAAAATAATTTTTTTTCAAATCAAATTTCAGAAAAAAAAAAGAAAAAAGAATTGCCTTCTTTGAACAACTCAAACATGAATCAGCATCAGGACTGAACTCTGTCCACACAAGTTCCCTGAATTAATCTTTCTTGCTTTTCCTCAAGTTATTTCATTTTCCATCTTTACTCACTGCTTTATCTATAATTATCCCCATAAAATTCCAAAAGACATATTTCTTGTATCTTGAATTTTCCATCTCTCTTACACTTTCTATACTACCATCGACACTGCCATCTGAGTCTTCACGTCTTCTCTCCTAGTCACTAAATCTTAACTCAATGAATCTCTAAATCAGGTACCCATCCCCTGATTTTTGCCTCTTCCTACACAAACACCTGTAAACATCCGTCCACATTGAGTTCTACTAAATGTTTCTGTCATTCAAGAATAAAGGTGGGATGTTTTGTATAACCTGGAGTTTTTGTGTAATTTAGGCAAATCACTTAATCTCTTTTGGCCTTAGTATCCTGGTATGTAAACTGAGGTTAATAAGAGAAAATTAATCTAGCAGAGTTGTGAGGATTAAATGAACTGATAGAACTTAAGCAATTAAAACCGTATCTACACACAGTAAGCACTATATATTATTATTACTATTACGCACAATTTTGTAAGCTATATTTTACAGTCTAGTTTGGTGTTTAAAGGCAATAATTTTAACTATACTTAGTAAAACACACTAATTTCCACTTAATTAGAAAATGTGCTGATTACACAAATATAAACATGCACTATAAAATTCTAGAGTCCCCCAGGAGACACGGAAGAATCTGGCCTGTTTCCAAATGGAATTTGCTTCAACACCAGCAGCATGGGTGAGGCAGTCAGCAACAGTCACTAAGTAGGCACTGTGCTGGGCCTTGGCATTCACTGGGGTTTGGGTCCAACTCAGGCAGGGTAAGCCCTCCAATTTGGCAGCATCACATGTTTGCTCCAGGCTATAGGATGTGAAAAGTCAGCCACTGGGCTTTCTAGAAGCTTCAGTCTCTTGGGAAAAATGGTTCACCATTTAGGCAGTTGTTCTGTGCATGCCAAAATACTATGAACTCTAAAGCCCAGAGAAGGTAAGAAATCAGCTTAAGGTCTTACCAGTAGGAAAATTAATCAGGATAATGTTCAATTCTTCCCCTTAGCTTTCAAATCTGTGCTTTAATTAGACTGGTGAGGGGGAACCAGACAATAAGCTGAAACCAGTCATGAACCTCATTTCATTAAGCCCCTGGCAAGCTTCCTTATTAATTGCCTACCCAACATCCCTGTCTTGACTGATAAGTTCATCCAGTTGTGCAAAGGCTCAAAAAGAATTCTAATTGTATGGTTGAGGTCCCTATATCATGTGTAACACTTCATTCTGAGATTCTCAGAAAAGAGCCAGGTATGTCCCAAGCAGTTAGTTTCAGCAGTTAAGATTGGGTGTGAGAAGGAAATACGAACACTGCAAAAGCAACAGGACTGAAATCACCGGAAGAGTGATGGTTTAAAGAGGTTCAGGTTCCCATGTTCCCACCAGGGGCACTGATCCTGGCCTTCAGATAAAGGTGGGCTGTGAGGAGAGACAGAGGCATGGGTCACAACAACAGTAGAGTAGCCAAGAAAGAGATACTGGGTGCCAGGCAACAGTCATGGATTTTAATAGCCGTTGGGTAGGAGAAAGATGCTTTTCTAAACCTTTGGAAAGAAAAGTCAGGGCTTAGGCAGTGGAATAAAGAAATATAAGAATTCAAAACACAATGAATGAAAGATTCTGTCTTCATACTCTTCCCTTTTCTCTTTCCCTCAGTGTTTCTCATTCCTTAACTGGCCATGATATAAAACTATTTTTGCATGACTTGTGAAATGTATATTTATGCCTCTCACTAGAAAATAGATTAAACTACTTGAGCTTGGAGGTTTTGGGCTTTTCTTTCCTTTTTTGGCTAAGGATCACTTGCCCTCCACAGGAAAAAAAAAAGTAGATACTCTGAGTAGCTAAAGCAGTAAACTGTATAGCATAGCTACCAATTTTTTTAAAGGATGTGCAATTTATCTGAAGAATTTAGTTGATTGAAGATGTGAATTAATATACAGAAAACTCATCATTTGGATGGTTCACTCAATCACAGAGAGTTACAAAGTTATAGAAGCAAAATAATGATTTCATCAACAAGTCAAAAATACTAATCTCCATTTCTTCTAATTGGTTATTTTTTTAACAAAGAGATTTCAAAAGCATCCCTAGTGTACTTTTATTACCCCTTATGCCTCACGCTATTTCTTTAAAGGATATTTATTAAACATTTTAAATGATATCACCTCCTATTTGTATGGGGTATTCGGTTTATAAGATGTTTTCATATCATGGCATTTGACGATCACCACAATTCTATAAGGGAGGTAGAAAAGTCGTTTTTTATTTGAATTCTATAGATAAGGAAATTCAGACTCTGAATTTGTGACATTCCAAGCATTCATATTGTTATGTTGGCAGAGCTAATAGTCAAGGCAGGATCTTTCAACTCTTAAGTCTAATGTATTTCCCCTACACCACAGGACTTCTTTAGTTAGAACCACCAACCAAGGGCTATGGCAATTTGAGCAAACGATTTACAACTATGTAAGAGATGAGGCCATGAGTAAAGAGAAAGTACAATACTTAGATCTTCTCTTGAAATAATATGCTTTCATGTCATTTAAATATATGGAAGTCTAAATAGGGGAGACAACCATCCACATTTCAAGAGTTATACTGACAGAATATAAGCAGTGTTTCTATTAAGATAATATAGAAAATATTAGCAGTAAAGAGGGTTCAGATAATCCCACCAGTTCACACCCCAACATAACCAGACACATCCAGAGTAGCACACTGCAGTCATGAAATTTCAAATTTTTTAAGTGAGTCCCTATGTTAATAACCTAATTGTCCTCAACTCTTCCAACTGTATTCAATCTCCCTTACATTTAGTATTTTTTAAGAAATTAATCTTAGGGTTCCTGGGTGGCTCAGTTGGTTAAGCAACTGCCTTCGGCTCAGGTCATGATCCTGGAGTCCCGGGATCGAGTCCCGCATCGGGCTCCCTGCTCGGCAGGGAGTCTGCTTCTCCCTCTGACCCTCCTCCCTCTCATGCTCTCTGTCTCTCATTCTCTCTGTCTCAAATAAATAAATAAAATTTAAAAAAAAAAAAAAAGAAATTAATCTTATCTCATCACAATATGATGAGTAGAAAATCCAGTCTCAAGCCCACCCCCCACCCCCAAACATCCTCAAGGTTCTCCGTTGCATTATTATTCTCCTGCTCACCCAATTGTGAAATATGGCCCATTTTTCCATCAATTCTCCCGAGTACCAATAATAAGAGGCATTAGTGAATAAAAGGCGGTGTGTAAAGTATAGATTTTTAACTACAGGTTAAGTGGAACGTGTCTGAAGATGGAAGGCAATACATGGAGGCAGCGTGCAAACCAAAAAATTAAAAATGTATTCCAGATATCCCGACCTCCTAAGTGCCTGTGCCAATCCCATCACACCACAGGCAATATTTTTCTCTTCAGACCCTGGCCTCTGGTCATCTCACACACCCTCTCCCCTCTTGCTTTATAGCTATTGGTTTCTCCCCTATCACTTGCCCATTACCTTCTCCCTAGTTGGAAGCTCGTGAAAAGCATTTTTTCAAGCAGAGCCAATGAGCCCTCACCTTCTAGACCACAACCTGAGACTTATCTTTTCACACTAAAATGGCCCAGTTACTTGCTTTGCTAAGAGACCAAAACAAAACAAAACAAAAACCTCTCCTAAAGCGGAAGTGTGATTAAAACTTTTGGAATGAACTAATTTTTCTCCCATCAGGGAAGTCTTGATTTTTATCTTAGAAACTCCAGAATTTCTAGAAGAAATGTTCTAGTCTACTCTATAAAATACCATTTTGTATATAAAGTATTGTTTTAAGTGGCTTCTCATCAAATAAAATCAATACTCGGAATATATTCACAGAGAACAATTAAGACAAATAGATGGAAGTAACAGGAAAATAGGGTTTCACTCAAAAAACGTTAAAACACTCCCTAGAATTATTTGAAGTCTCACAAGCGAAACTGGAAAGTGTCAGAAGGACACTAGATAAAAACTTCTGGGATGGGGCATGGAGAGAAACATCTGTTACGGAGAAAGTTGGATTCCACGGTCTCTGAGGTCCCTTCCAACCCTCAGAGTCTAGATGCCTAATTTCAGTGCCAATCAGGGCATGAGTCTCTGTACACCCGAAGTCCTGCTTGTGGGTTACAGTGTATCTTTGTCACTTGGTTCAAATGCTTTTCCATGTCCAAACATTTGTACTTAATAGTCAGACAATAATAACAAAGCATATTACAAATTTCAATTAAAAAAACATTTAGAAAGTTGTTCAAGCAACTAATCTGCTTCACTGGTATATATAAACAAGATTTAGTTATATTGTTATTATAATAATACAGATAAAAAAATTGTTCTAAATATAATTTTATCTAATTAGGTATATTAATAATAACTAATTACATGTATAGAGTTAAGGAAAAAAGGACAGCCTTCAAACATCTACATATCAGCTGATTCACACAGGAAAATAAATAACAAGCTCTATATAGAAACTAGATATTTCGGAATTCAGGAAAAGGAATCTATAATCTAGTGGAAATATCCTTATGCCATGCACCTCATAAAATGTTTCCCAGAAGCCTTCTTTATATCACTCATAATTATATGGTGTATTAAATTCTGCTAGGTGATACCAACAATTTTAATTAAATGAACACTTAACAGTTTTTGTTTCTTAACCCTACAAATCAAGTAGCAGTTATGAAATCAAGAGTATTCCATATTCATGCCCTTGACAATACAATGTGAAAATGGTCAGGTATCCAAACTGCTTTGAACTTCAGACAGTTTTCCTATAAGAAATTCAAATTATCCTCAAGATTTTATAAGCCAGTTTCCCTTGGTATAGACTTATTTATTCAGTCAATCAAAATTTACTATCTATTAAGTGATATATACTATGTTAGAAACTAAAGGTAAAAGACACTACTCCTAGTGATACCAACAATAGCAAAAAACAACATTTGTTACACACGTAGTATGTACCAGGCACAGTTATGCATTTTACTTGCATTACCTTTTTTAATCAATAATCCATCATAATAGATTTAGAAACCAAAGTTTGCCTGGTCATACATTTGCCTCCATACATAGGAGGCCTGCATAACTCCAAAGGCCACATTCTTAGTGGAGCTACACAAAAAAGATGAACCAACAGAGATAATACAATAAAATCATATAGTAGAGTCAAGAACAGAATGCAAGAAAAAGCCCTGATTCCACCCGGGAAGGGGTTCCGGAGTCAGGTGCAGGGGCTATGTCAGTGCTTATCAGAGATTATTTTTGATCTGAGTCTTAAGGAATGATCTGGAGTTAGCCAAAAGATTGAGGATAAAGGGGAGAGCCAGGAAGAAGGAAGAGAATTTGAAAAGTCACAGAGTTAAGAAAGACCAGGTATGTGTCAGAATCTACATTTCAGTGTAACTTAAATGGGAATGACAGGAAATGAAAACAGACAAACAGGTAGCTGGGAGACATCAATTGTTTATTAAAGACTTTGTCTGATTTGCCAATAAATTTTAATTGTATTTGAAGATAATAAAAAAGTCACTGAAGAATTTTAAATAAAGGAAGTGATCAAATATGCATTTAAGAAAAATCATTCTAAGTGCTTTTTTAAAAAGACTTTATTTATTTTTTTTAAAGATTTTATTTATTTACTTGTCAGAGAGAGAGAGAGAGAGAGCACAAGCAGGGGGAGCAGCAGGCAGAGGGAGAAGCAGGCTCCCTGCTGAGCAAGGAGCCCGATACAGGGCTTGATCCCAGAACCCTGGGATCATGACCTGAGCCAAAGGCAGACGCTCAACCAACTGAGCCACCCAGGCATCCCTCCTTTTTTTTTTTTTTTAAAGTAGGCTCCACACCCAGCATGGAGCCCAACATGGGGCTTGAACTCACCACCCTGAAATCAAGACCTGAAGTGAGATCAAGAGTTGCACACTTAACAAAGTGAGTTACCCAGATGCCCCCATTCTACCTGCTTTAATTGGTCAATGTATATGGAGGAAAGAAGATGGATTCAAGATATAGGTTCAGGGAACAGATGAGGGTGAGAAGAGAAAGGAGAACAGAGGAACTGTAAAACTGTCCAGGTTCTGACTTAGTCAAATGGGTTGATGGTGGTGCATTTGCTGCAATAATGAAGAAAGTGATAGAACAACTATGGAGTAAAATAGATGTTCTATTCTGCTTTAGACTGTTGAGACCTAAAGTTGAAGATTTGAATTATTTGAAATTTAAATAAAGATTGAATCAAGATTCCTCAGCTTTTCATTCAGAGGCCTATCAAATTCAGAAATCAAAAGAGTAGAAAGAGCAGGCTTTCTATGTCTAAACTTGCACCCCATTTAGACTTGGAGAACATAGGGAAAGGGGAGGGAGAGGGACAAATACTGAGTTTTTCTCTATTGGCTTATTTCCTATCAGCAAAGGAAGGAAACTGTTATAAGCGGTGCCAATGATCTGCGGTTGTGAACATGTGAGTGAACACTGGAAACACTGGACCTGGAATTCCAAGGTGAAAGCAGGCTGTGACGATATGGGGGTGGCTTGCTTAAAGATTTTACCTACTCAAGTGAATGTAACTGGGATATGAAAATGATAGCCAGAAGCTTTGGATTCCAAATCTCCTACCTTGATGGATGGCTCCTTCTTATTACTACAGATAATTTTCCTCTGATGTCTATTTCATCTCCAACTTATAAACGTTTTTGCTAATATACCCTGTCTACCATCATCTTGTATGCTTTGAAAAGGTGAATTTCTGGTACACATATATCTGGCTAATGGAAACAGGGCTACAACTAGTACATAATTAGGAGAAGATCACTCTTTAGCACACACAAATTATACAAGAGCAACACTTTGGACAGCGAATTATTAAATGTTCCCTAGTTGGGATAGACCAACTAGCAAACGGTGCCCCCTTCCTAGGGACAGACACAATTCCATGATAGGTTGCATTTTCCAGTCCCCAGCCAGCCCCTCAGGAGAACATAACCATACATGGAGGCCCTCAATGTAAATAACAACCCATGTTATAATCTTTACAGGCACCAAAGCACAATCAATATTCCACAGCCCCAGGGCCATTGCATTGCACAACTCCAGGGGACACCAAGCACATGGAAAAGTCATGAGGGTTCCCCTGGAGTCGTGCCACATGGCTGAACTGCACAGTATTTCTCTCCCAAGGGTGGAATTACCATACAATTGTGTAGGTGGTTAGTGGGGTAGGAAATCTCTGACAAATGAGACTTTCTTACAAACCCTTCCTTAGTACACATTGTTCACCAGGTATCTGATCTATCAATTCTACCTATCAATTCAATATCTATTCAATATTTGTAATCTAACAAACAATTCAAATTATATCTTGAATCCATGTCCTTCTCTCCATCTCCACCTTCTCCATCCCTCTCTTAGCTAGACCGCAGTTCTCATATTTCTACTATTTTCCCTCCTCCAGTATATTTTCCACAAATAACCATAGTGATTTTCTTTTCAATAAAATTCTGGTCATGTCAGCCTTTCTTAAAATTTTTCAGTGGTTCTCACTTTCTCTTAAAAACAAAATCCTCAATCCCATGTCAGCAAAGTCTCTGCATAGTCTCCTCCTGCACATGCTGTTACCTTTGCTGGGAGTTCTTCCACCAGGCAGGTTTCAACAGAAGTGCCACTTCCTTAGAGAAATTTCCTAACCTAAACCAAGTCCCATCATGAGGCAGTAATCTCTCATCTTCTCTTGTGCAATTTATGATTCGATATTTATTCATATCCTGATTTGAATGCACATCCCCAGGTAAGTGCTTACCGGGGGGCGGGGGGGTGTAGGTAGGTGCTGCAGGGACAAGAGCAATGTCTGCTCTGCTGAACACTGAATCCACTCACTGTACCTAGCTCAGTGCCTGCTATATTTGATGGATAACAGGGTAGGGAATGGACTCATTAACCATTAACCCATCAACCCATTGTTACAAAACATTCACAGTAAGGATATATGGCCCAAGACTGAATTCTGGGGATCTCAAACTATCCCTATGTACGGGCAAGCCTTAGGCCCAAGCCAGTCAGCTCCCAGCCACCCAGAGGAAAAAAGAAGAGTCTCTGTGAAGATGATGGTAGTATTTGTGGCAGTGGCATTGAAGGTAGCAGTGATGTTGGCAATGGTGATAAAGAGAAATTCCTATTTTCTTATTTTTCCTACTCACCATTTTCTGCACAATCTCAGTAACGTATTTTGATGTCAAACTTTATCACAGCCGAGTTCTAACTTCTAAGCATGTAAACTACAGAACATAAAATCCTCCTCTTTGAAAACTATAAGCAGTTTTGACAATATATTTGAATTCATTAACCTCTTAACTCTGGTACAAGTCCATATTCACAAGTATGACAATGATTAAGTTAATGAGTTAATCATTCCCTTCTAGTTACAGTCTTTCTTAATTAGTTGATTTAAATTGGGGAGTGGGAGGAGGAAGGGGAAGAATCTTCTGTGGAGTCTATTTTCATAGTGCCAGATAAAATTTCTGAAGGCTTTTTTTTGAAAGATTTAGAAATGTAGACATCTTTTCCATACCGTTTATGATTTTTTTAAGCTACCAAGTCCTACTAAGCCGATTATCATATTTTAGCAAAATAAATCACTTGGCAAGCACTTCCTACATGCCTGCCCTGCAGAGACCATTCCCTTAAATCGGGCCCTCCAGGAAACACAAAGAGGCCAAGGGGTGTGACATGGGCTTTGCAAGCTTGCGAATTTCAAATTCATCAGTCATCTAACCAAAAGTTAAGGGCCATGGATCATATTTTCTGCATCCCCTTACATGGCCTTAGTTTACATGCACCACTCTGTTCCTAGGTTTTAAAAAAAGAGGGTGAAAATTTACTCTAATGTCCCCACACCGATTAGACCAGGCCCCACAAATGCCCTATCATGATATTATACAGACATCATTCAAATGATATTATCAGCATTTTAATTTCTCTTTCTCATTTTAAAAGCTCTCTCAAGAGACTTTAAATAAATGCTAGATGACAGTCTCAAATGTCCTCACTTCGGTAATTTTTCTCTTATCATTGGTGTGCTTGTAAGTTTTTAAATATCTTTGCCCTTCCCCCGACATAGTGTACATGACTGGGATGGTGCATACTCGTTCTGTACCTTGGGAGTTCAAGAGTCTTTATCATTTTATATCCCAGTGTCTCTAGCAGAAAGAAGCACAAAAGGTGAGTTATTTAGTAAAAGAAAACCTGGCTGAAGAAGTTGGAGGATAATACCAGAGATTCATTGAGGCACTTGAGCAAAGTGATTTATACACAACTCCCCTTTCTTCCTCCACTCTCCTCTGCTCTCTAAAACATCTCCCAGTCTTTGCTTCTATGAGTCTATTTTCCATACCTCATGTGAGTGGAAGCATACAGTAGTTGTCTTTCTGCAACTGGCTTATTTCACTGAGCATAATGTCCTCCACTTTCATCCATGTTGTCACATATGCAGGATTTCCTTTTTCGTTAAAGCTGAATAATAAAAGCACAGAGTGGAATGGTGATTACCAGGGACTTGAGGGACCGAAAAATGGGGAGTTGTTCAACTGGTATGTAGTTTCACTTAGGCAAGATAAGTAAGTTCTAGAGATCTGCTACACAACATAGTGCCTGTGGTTAATAATACTGTATTGTACAATTAAAAATTTGTTAAGTGGGCAGAGATCATGTTAAGTGTTCTTACCACAATAATAATAATTTTTTAAATTTCTCACTTTCTCTCTCTCCCCCTACTCTATCCCTTATATCATAATATATATGTACATATATTATATTATATATATAACTATATATATATAATTTTCTTCTTACTAATATCTTCAATTCTTAAGATAGAAATCTTACCAGGATGAATTGATTTTTTTCTTTCTGCTACTTTTTAATCAAAATCAAAACATACTTTGGTTTAAATATTTTTAGGGTTTGTTTTTTGTTTTTTGGTTTTTTTTTTTTTACTATGCATTAGTCTCCAGGACCCAAAGTAATCAAAATTGGAACTCCATGATGCTATCATTTGGAAGCATAAAAAAGAGAATTTTTTCTTTAAAAGGTTTGTTAGATATCATCTAATTGTTTATAAATTTTTACAGATTTATCTTACTTTACAAATGAGACTATTAAGGCCTCCCTGGGAGTGAACTGCCATAATTCTCTTTAGTAAATTTAAGCCATTATGATAAAGAAAGAAAGCTTTGTAAGGGCAGGAGTTTATTGAAAACTGAATCCTTTTTCAAAAAGGCCAGTGATCCCAGGACTTCTGCCTGGGACTACAGAGAGGTCTCATCCTTTGTTTGATTTCTACTTGGGTTACATATCCTCCCCTCATGGCAGGGGGAATAGGGTCTCAGTATAGTTCTGAGGTCCCTAAGAGGACCAAAAAGAAGAAAAAAGAGGGGATGGGGGAAAGAAAAGCAAGCTAAGCACTGACTTTGCAAGCCATTCTGTCATTTAGTTACTGATATGCATTTTTTCACATATTCTGGAAAACAAAAAATGTAAGAATCATATGTAAGAAATCAAGAACATTGTTCTGAAAAGTATTAACCTAACACATTTCACTTTAACACAAAAGAACAATGTTATATTGCTTATATCTTTTACATTTATGCATATTATATTGCCTCTAATCCTGTTTTCATACTAGATTATAAGCATCTCGAAGGCAAGGAACTTGACACAGGGCTTGTACACACTGCTTAGGACTCATAACGCAGCAAATACGTATGCGCTTCAGTGCTAAAATGAAACAGAATCAATCATGACTTAAAATGTTAGTATCTAAGAAGTTCATTAGAAGGAAATGAAATGTGTCATATTGATTTAGGAGATATTAACTTTACCTGTATTTCAGTAAATAATTCAAAAATGTGTTTAAGAAATATTTTTTATAACTTTACACAAGTGTTTCTTGTTTATCTGTAATTTTAAAAACTAAAAATAACACAGTATGATAATCCCAGCCTAACCTTGAGTGTGTGCCTACCTATGAGGTAATGTGTACATTTATTTGTGTGTGGGGTGGGAGGAGGATGTGTGTGTGTGTGTAATGTGTGTACAAATAAATGAGACAATGGAAGGAAAGAAGCCTCTCTGAACACCTGAGCAGCCACTTGGCTGAAGAGGACTACAGCCAGCCTGGCTTCTTGCCCTTAAGATTACATACTTAATCAGTGCCTGCCTTAACACTTGCAAATCAAAAAGCTATTGATCTGCAGCCTCCCTGCCTCAGAAAGTGCTACTGGTGGAGAGAGTGTCTGGCAAGAGGGAGAACCCAAGGTGCAAGACACTCAAAAACAGACCACGGGGCTTTCCTCTTTATGATGCATGCAAAAGAAAAGCAACAGCTGAAAAACGGAGTAGTATAATGCATCCAATATGATCAGACAAAGAAAAATCTCTCCCCAACAAATGAGAATATGTAACTCATGAACTTGACTTGAAATAGCACACGATAAAGAAATCATTTAACCATTCTAAGTCCAACAGATCAATAGAAGCAGCCTGTGTTTAGACTCAAATGGGCACTTTTCACACTGGTTTATGCAATTTGACAATTTCACTTTCTAAATCAATTGGTTTAAGCAGATTGATCTATGTCACCACCTAAATTCTTTTGACATGGATATAGTTTAAGAATGTGACAAAAATCTAAGAAAGCACATATGCATAGTCACTTCATAGATGCTTGACCAGAAATGAAATTTCCAATACTAGATAAAACAGTTACAATTATGTGGGTGGTGGGGAAATTGCGTCTGTAGTTTAAAGCTGGAAAACATAGGATCCCTTCGATGTGCATCCAGTATTGTAACGCTGCCCCCAGGCAGCCTCGCTGTAGAAGGTTTAGGGACAAGGTAGCAGAGACTCACTGAAGCAGCTCCGAGCTCAGAAAGGGGCTTTCAGGCCACAACATTCTCACGAGTTCTAAGAAGTCATTCCCAGGGAGAGGGACCACATTCGAAGAGGATTGACAGTTTAGACTGAAAACAGCTTTCAAAGAGACTAATCTTATAAAGTATTGCAAATGAAGAAGGGCAACAGGAGTAGGTGTTCACCTGCCAGTCTCCGCCGTGCAAGATGAGAGACTGTCTGTACTCACACATGTGCTGACTTAAAAAAAAAAAAGGAAAGAAAGAAAGAAAGAAAAAAAGAAAGAAAGAAAATCACATAAAAAACAACATCTTTGCTTCGGAGACGTTTTTAACAAGTATTACAGAAAGAGCACCAGCTACCAAAAAGAGTTGCCAAGGCCAGAAGGAGCCATCAATCGAAACAGTTTACATTTCAAAGTTTTTCCAAGAAGAGTGAAAAACGTCTCCCTGCCTTGATGGGAAACAGAGGCGCTGTAGTAAAGGATCTCTGCTGCCTTCTCAGTCAGGTTGCTTTCTCTGGAGTGGCCTTTTAAACCTTAGGCTGGTACCTCCAGGTAGAGAGAAATGGAGTGGTTTGAATCTCCTGGGGCTTGGGACTGAGCAGCATACTAGCCTATGGAATCAGGATAAAAATCCTCTTTCTTTTATGAGTTCCCTACGAAAAAAGCCTAATTAATTGCTCTTGGGCACTATTTGAGATTAATAGGTCACTTTTACTTCTATACTCCATACTTCCTGACATCACTTAACAAACAATTATACACACCTGCTTTGGAATGCTTCCCCCCCCCCCCCCCCCGAGAAAAATTCAGGAACGACTCTTACATATCTCAGCCTCTTTTACAATTGAGGAAATGAATGCTAACAATGCTACATTTTAACTAGGGTGTACATTTGTTTGCTTGTCCCTTTAAAAAAAAAAAATCTTTTTTTATTTGAAAGAAAAAGTTTTCATGCTTTTCTTTGGCCCTGGGAAGAAAAAAGAACATTTCTTAAATTCAGTAACAATTTTCAAAAGGTACATAATCTAATGGATACTTTTGTTTTTAGCTTTTAATTTTCTGCTTAATTTTTCCATGACATTACTAAACACCAAATCTAATTTCCTGAATCTATTAGAATAAATTCTACATACTTTCATTTTTCGTTCTAGAAGCAGGTCAAATGGAAACACTGGTCTAAGGAAAAATTTTAATTTCATAATTAAGACTTGGCAAAAGAAGATAACAGTGAGAACCTTTGTCATTGATTTGTGTCCCATGAAAATGGTTATTTGTGCATCTTCCTCCCACACACAATATGCCAGCAACCCCTCCACTAGATCCAAATGTGTCACCACATCTCTTTGACCTACGGTAAGAGAAATTTGTACAACCGTAACAAGGACTCAAATGCCCTGATTACCCGGAAGTATTGCCATGACCATTTTCTTAGACTGCAGTAGAACAAACTGAAAAGGACCACCCTCTCTTTTTGCACACATGTACATAAGCTGTTCATTATGATTACAAAGGTCACAGTCACTTTCTTAGATTGACCTATTGATATAAATTACACAATATCACTGAAAAATATTACAAATATCCACACCAACATCCTTTGTAAATACCACTGGTTCTCAATGAACTCCTTCTGACCTCCTGGTCTGAGGCTGTCACCATATGATGTACATAATTCTCTCAACACTGATCCATTACTTCTGCTTAGTGTTGGGGGTCAGGCCAATAGTGTAAAGTCAAAGATAATTAGCAGCCCTATCAATAACCAGCTACAGAATTGCTGCCTAAGTGACAGGCCAGAAAAGCCAAGAAAAGAGGTAGCAATATAAAGTAGAAGAAAAGTGCCGGTGCATTCTCTGGTTCGAGCAGCTGCTATGGACTATCAGCATCACCAGGAGACCTCATTGCATTAGCATAAATTCAAATGACAAATGCACAGTGCTATTCAGAGACTCATTAATTTGCAATGGGTGCAGTGCTCATGACATATTAGTGCAAAATTCAAATGTCTTTGTAGCAATGTGAATTTAGTTGTGAGATCAAAGTCGCTAAAATGAAAATGTGTGGTTTTTTTAGCAGTTTATTAAATTATGAACTGTGATGACTATATCCGTGCATCTTTTTAAGCAGATGAGGTCCAGCGTGCTCCAGTGGCAAATCGCATGGTTTGTGTTGATATTTTCCTGTCAGACAATTTCCAAGCAGCAGATAAGATACTAGACTGTCTTCTCTGCTCTGCTGCATGCGGACTGAGAGCTCCCCCTTCTGGACAAATGACATTGCCTCTCTAAAAGAATACACGACCATTTATTGTCTTCTTTTTCTATCTTTAACAACAGGTTTTGACGTAAAGAATTTCAGTGACCACCTAAAACCAAAAAAAAATAATTCGATATCACTTATTGTAAAGAAGAGGATATGATAACTTTCTACAAAATGCAGAAGAGTCACCCTCAATTGAAGTTGGTCTTACATAATTTTATATGAAGCTACTCCAAGACCTCATTTATAAGCATCTTTTTAAAAAGTAACTGCCTGATTTATGTATGCCAAGAATATAAGCAAAAAAAATTAAAAATTGTTTAGTCATATTGTTTCCATGATACCATAAACAAGCTTACAATTACTCAGCATTCAATTGTATAAAGAAAAAAGCATGCATATACATAGACAGAGCCTGTTAAACAATGCTACCAAATGCATATTGTACTCAACTCAACGGAATGAAATTATGAACAGACACAGACGAGGAAAGCCAGATCCTACCTGTGCCACTTGTGTCTGGGGGGCTAATTTTTCTTTTTCTTTTTTCTTTTTAATTTTTTAAATTTTTTTTTTAAGATTTATTTGAGAGAGAGAGAATGAGAGAGAGAGAGCACATGAGAGGGGGGAGGGTCAGAGGGAGAAGCAGACCCCCCGCTGAGCAGGGAGCCCGATGTGGGACTCGATCCCAGGACTCCAGGATCATGACCTGAGCCGAAGGCAGTCGCTTAACCAACTGAGCCACCCAGGCGCCCCTAATTTTTCTTTTTAACATAACCAATCTTCTGCCCAATTATCTCAAGTTAGTCAAAGCATATTTATCACTGTTGCGCCTTTTAAAAACTGGCATCTCATATATACATAAATAATGACTCAGGTTAGTACAATAATGGGATGAAGGAGGTTAACTTTGTCTGCAGTATTGACACAACCCAAATATAGGAAATGTCAACACCTGCACTTCTCAGCATCCAGAATTCACAGTGTCTTAGAGCAGCCCTGAATCCCCGTTTATATTACACAAATACTCACATTCATAGCTAATACTTATAAAGACATACAGTTAGCATTTTTCAGTAGAAGCTATAGCTTTCCAAATCACGTGTCATACCTCTGCATAAATTGAAAAGCAGGTTACCATTTGAAAACTGCTTTGAGGAGAATAGAAAATCTATAAGTAAAAGATTTGCCCTTTGGTCATTCGAACTAACTAATCTCCACTAGGCTATCAAAAGTGTGCTTCAGCAGATCCTTATGAAAAATTATGTTTATCACTTTCTAAACTTTGAATACATTATATCATGTAAAAAGGGGGCTATGTCACCCCTATTATTGCTTCTAGACTTAATTACATACTCTCTGAGCCCTCGATTTATGGTGAATTTGGGGAAGGCCATTCCACTAAAAGCTGTGTACTTTTAAATTACATTTTATAATATCATTGATGCTTTGTGTCATCTTCAACAATTAAAAGTCAGATCATTGTAATCTATTCTACTTACTTGAAATTGAATTGGTCTTGAGTTATTTAGCAGGCTCATTTTATTTACAGTAACTGCTACATAAAAGATACACAGCTAATGAGGATTAAGAAGGATCGCTGTACATTAAACATGTGGAAGGAGCGTGTAACTCAGCAATACCAAACTTATCTCTGTAGCTGGATGTCCAGGCATTGTTTTCCCTACTACATTCCCTTTCACCAAGTAATTAGAATCCCAGACTCACAGAATGGTAGAGCTAGAAGGGCTATTGTTGATTATCTCTCATTTTACAGACACAAGAACCAGACTCAGAAAAGTTCAGCAAATTGACCAAGATCTAACAGCTAGAAAGTGGTAGAACTGAGAAAAGAGCTCTGGTCTCTAGACTTCCTTCTCAAACATTAGCACACAAAAGAATCACCTACAGGGACTGTTAAAACAGATTGCTGGGCCCCCTTCCAGATTTTCTGATTCAGGATTGGGGGAAAGGGGGAGTCTCCTTTCTATCAAGTTCCAGGTAATACAGCTCTTGCTGGCCCAGTGACCACATCTTGAGATCTTAAGAACTACTGCTCTTTAAACCAGTTTTTTGTAAACCACTGTTATCTTATTTCTACTAACTTCTCTAAGCACACTCAAGTTAATAATACCACTTTACTTTTCTGTCATCTCTCTAATAGAGGACAGGGGTAATACCTACAGTATAAAAAGTCTGGAAGGGCACAGGAAAAAAAAAAAAAAAAAATCAAGATACCCAGAGCCAGATTAAGGCATTTAGGGACACTAAAGACTGAAAAGATTATGGCCACTGAGGTGAACCTCTATCCCTATCCAACACATCTAAATCTCAAGGTAAAAAGCAGTATTCAACCATACACACTAAAAGAGCCAAAAAGAGCCTTACAACCTTAAGGCTCTCTCCTTCTCTGGCTCTCCCTCTCCCCGCCAGCCTCGAAGGCCTCTATGTCACTTATACCTCAGCATTTCCTAGTGTATCTATCAGGTTATTCTAAAGGCAACTCTGCTTCTCCATTTCTGAGCTACCCTTTTTCATATGTCTTACGATGATCATAGCATTTACAGACCTAATGAATCAAGGTGAACTTATCATTACCTACATAGTATTAGCAAATTTAGGTCACAACAACCAGAAAGAAAGAGCTCCTGGGTAAGTAGACTTGAAGTCTGTGCCTGAAGAACCAGCTCAGAAGAACAGGAGCATATTCAAGAGGAATTTCACCCGGACTTACGCAGGTTCCTTAGCCTACTGCACAGAATTCAATAAACCTGCTCAGCACTCTGGTCTCACAGTTGTAATATCATTGCCTTTTTTCCTGATTTGGAGAATGACTATGATGAAGTTAATCATTAACAACAACAACAACAACATATATATATTGTTTTTAAAATAGTGTCAGTTTGGAAAATGAAAGTGACTGATGATAGGAAAAGATTTTAATTATACATATATAAGCCTTGATGTTTTTGTGTTCTCTCTGCCTTTTTTATTGGGGTATAATTACCACTTTTTTCATAAGATTTTTAAAATTACCTTTTATCAGTTTCTAGAAAATTCTGAATTCATGGAATAGATTTTATTCCAATTCATACTATAAATACTGCATTTTTCTGAACATGAAGGGTCTTCCCCCAAAAAATAACATCTCTATCTCTGGAGTTCTTTAGTAAGTTATGACATTAAAATCTGCTTTAATATATTAAACTTCTACAGAAAATAAACTTTTCATTTCAAAATAATTTTCAAATATAGTTTCTAAGCAAATTTCACTTTTTTGCCTTATATTTTCTATCATCATCCCCATTTTTCAGATAAGCCAACCAATCACAGAAAAGTTAACATAGGCCTGTCATGATCACAGGTGCACCCACGGTTTGCTGGGCTTACTACATGCCTAAAGCAATATTTTAAGGTCACCATCATTTCACCCAGACCTTCCAGCGATGTACTCCTAATCCCAAATTCTTCCCCATTCTCGATGCTTCCTTTTGCATTTCTTCAGGTTTAGATAAAATAGACCTCCTGTCCACCACAGTCCTTGAAAACTATGAAATTTCTGAATTGTAACAGAACTTTTAATTTCCTCTGTCTAAATTAAACTAAATTATTTAGTGTTTCAATCATCACTGTAAAATAATCATGAGTGGCAAACACGGAATTTGTTTATTCAGGACCAAAGACTATGAGAATATGATTCTTCTTTACAAGACAGTAAAATACTTATTCCTTCAAAAAAAAATTCTGTCCTTTAAAAAACTGTATAAAGTGAGATCAAGTATTTTAACTCAGAGGTTATTTGGCAAAAAGTTTATTAATGTAAATAGCTAAAATCTAGCCTCATGTGAATACTAAGGCAGATAAGTAGCAGTCTATTAATTCAGGTTATCTGCTCTACAACTGCATTTTTATTTATACCCTTTCATTTCAAAATATATGCGCATATACTATTTTTATCCCTCCAGTAAAAATAAAGCTAGATATTTTCTGGTATATTAAGCAAGTCTGTTTTACCTGTTTCTAAAATCTTCTCTCTGATATTTTTAAGACAGTTATCTTACACAGACTCTAGAAATGCAAAGGCAATAAAAATGAATCATTTTGTCTCATGCAGGAATCTTTATTAATGAATATGTGAACATTCTCCGTACAATTTAATATGCTGTATCCACCCAGGAAATTCTACAAAGAAGTATATTTTTGTGCATAAGCTGATTGGTAAATTTGATTTTAATAAGAAATCAGTAAAATATGCATATTACAAGTGAAGAGAGTACAGGTTCCTATCTGCCATTTATAGTAAGATCTTATATTTCAGAGCTTAATAATGAACCTCCCTGGGGAAGATTTAATAAAGCAGGTGCTCTGGTATTGCAGGCACTTTTGCTTTTCTGTCTCTCTTTTTTTCCTACTTCCATGGGGGGAAAAAAAATCTCAATAAGATTCATGACCCTGTCTATCAAGGATAAATCTAGTATAGTCTGGACTATATACCACCCAAGCTGACCCAGATCTCCAACCCAAACCACTGTTTGTCACTGCATTTATAAAGCACAACATGCCCTGTGAAATTATATGTTTAAGCATTCTCTCTTCATCCTTACCACAAGAAGTATAAAACCAGTTTAGAGTAACTGTCAATTGTACAGTGTTTCAAATTTTTAAAAATACAAGTTATGGGGGGAGGGGGAGTAGATCTTAACTGTTCTTTTCTCCTACAGAACACTGAACGTCTAAAACATGTTCAATCCTGTTAATGCTTGTCAAATATTTCACAGTTCGGCTTTGTTCAGATTTTTTACTGACTATGAAAAATCAATTTGGTGGGATTCAGATTCTAGAGATGGAAGAGCTAGAAGAGACCTTAAATGACCTTGTTCTACCAGGTCTATAGGTGAGTCCCAAGAAAATTAAGTGACTTGTGCAAGGTTTTACAAAGAATCCAGGTTAAAGCTTAAGTCTAGTTCAGCATCATTTTTACTGCTCATTTCTGATTTTTTTCTTTAATAATTAAACAGTTTCAAGAAGATATACAATGTGATTTCACAGTTAAGATAAAGCAATCACATTATATCCAGGATTGTGTAGAATTTCACTTGTGCAGAATTTCATTTGGTATTTAGTCATTATAGTCAAATAGTATCATTATCTTTCAATTACAGAGATCAATTCTAGTTCATTAGCAAAATAAAATGCTTGCAGAAGGTCCACGTGAATTCTTCAAAGCTGCAATTTTCCTAATGTCAGAAGTGAAATACATTTCATAAAAAAATAAAATTTAACAAAAGTACTCGAGGTTAAATCAAACTGTGCAAGCCTCACTGACCTGAGTTATCACAGATCTACTTTAAAATGTGTATTTCAAAGATCTGAAAAGGAAAATACATTTCCTGAAAAGGAAAATAAAATACATAAAATACATGTATTTTAATAATTGCTAATAATAGCCATTTCCCCCCATTTTTTGGTTTTAGCTGTTTTTCCAAGAAAGATTCAGGTCACAGCATATTATAACATGACTAAAGTATTATAAGTATAGATTCAAGCTAAGATGACCTAGAGGCTACATGAAAGGAAGACTAGATTAATGTTTAAGCCTTACAAGAGAAATATATCTATAGGTAAAAACAATGGCCCAAACAATATAACTATTAAGGATGATGGCAAGCCTATCAGACTTTCTGAATTGACAGGCTTAATTGCTATACAAGCAAACCCCAGCCAGCTAAGCAGAGCTAAAAGCAAAGAGGTAACAATATTATCAATCTAAACTGATGCTAATATCCTCTCAATAAAACTATATTGGTGTATCTTGGAAGAAGTCATTACAAAAAATATATAAAGCTGTTGCTCCTTGATATGTTCAATTACTTTAAAGTCCATCAGGGTGATGGACTATGTACTATGGGGAGGGTATGTACTATGGTGAGCGCTGTGAATTGTGTAAGACTGATGAATCACAGACCTGTACCTCTGAAACAAATAATACATTATATGTTAATTAAAAAAAAAAAAGACTAGGCACTAAGAATCCACTGAAGAACACCCAGAGTCATCTTCCTTTGAGAGACCACATGAGTGAGCCCCAGCCAAGTTTGCTGTCGCATGGACTAGCAGATGGAGAAAGTGTGGGGCTCAGCAGTGGCAGAACAGGTCAGTGAAAAGCAAACTGATGGCAGTCAATGATGCAGGGCCCATCTGTATGCCTGACTGCTGTTGGGGAAGGGCTTCCTTTTTGTTTGCATAACCCCTGAAATTCTTGGACAAACTTGTAAACTGGTTGGCCCCAACAAATGCAGTTCTATGTTTCTAGCCAATCTGGCACACTGGAGGCTTGAGCCAGTCCTAATTGAACCGAACAAGGGAAAAGCTGTGCCATCAAGAGCCTGGGGATTGGTTTACCCAAATTAAATAAATACTATACTGTGCTGCATTCTCTTCTATTTTAAAAATACCACCACTGAAGGTAACTGCTACCTATGCAGATGAAACTGAAAACTCCACTAAATGACTCAATGGGTTTTGCATTTTTCACCTGCAAACTTGGTGCTTTGGGTTATGATATTTACAAGTAAAGACTTTATGCACAAAATGTAGTGTTGTTCCTACTCTTGCTCTTATACTTTGATCTAGAAATAATTCCATGTAATTCGGGATGCTGATAGTCAAATTGTCCTGAATGCTGCCATTACTTGGAAATTTTCAGCAATGCCCTGTTGCTTCATGAAATGTTGCTCAGTATCTTTACTTACATTCACCTTTTAAGAAGAAAACAGAACCAAAAGAAATGCTTACAGATATTTATGTTCTCTTAATTTAGCTTAGAGATAAAGAAAAAAATTTTAACCGTAGAGTCTAAAAAATACTAGAATGGCTAGGAATGCAGCTTTTCATAGATAAAAACTTTTAAGTAGAAAAATAACAGACTATCTCAAACAGCTTAGATGTTCTGTTTAAGGGCAAGCACCTAGAAAAGATAACTCTTTAAATTATTTTAATTTTTAACATCTCAAGCGACACATTTGTGCATGTGCACTAAACTACAAACGTTACAAAGAATTCTGAAGTCCCACTCAATCATCACCCCAATCCAAATCAGCTCCCGTGAGGTAAACAATGTTACAAGTGTATTCCTCTGAACTATTTCTTACACACTTATAAAAGAATAAGTGTGTAACCGCCTTTATACATATAATTAGTGCACTGGGATTTTTTTTTTTTTTTTTGCTTTTACATGAACAGAGAGAAGATACCCTTTAATTCTAGGATTGCATAATTTCATTAATTGTTCTGAGCCAAATAAAACATTTCCCTGGAACTATTGGCCTGGAAGGTAGAATTGCATTTTGCTACTGAAATAGCTTCTTTGCAGGAACATCCCCTGCCTAAAGAAGACAAATCTGCTTTAGGAGCTATATCATGTCCCTTGCAGCCCTCTGATAGACGGCGTATATTTAGCTTCAGGCTCATCTACAAACTAGCGACGTTATTCGTACTCAGTATCCATTAAAAAAAAAATTGCACCTTATGAACCTCATAGCAGGTTTCTGGATCACATACCCTTCTGGTCCAACAACCCACTTTACTCATCCTTCATCGTCATGGCTTGTTAAATTTGCAATGCACACACACACACAAGAATGCAGCCATGGAGAGAATTAAACCTTATACTGTTCCTCCCTTGGGGGGGGGGGAAGAAAAACTGGAAAGTCAATATTCAATATTTGCTGTGGTTATGTAAGTATATATACATTTGTGTGTTTCCCCTTGGGGGTTGCTTGATAGAGGATGGGTTTACAGAAACTTCAAATAAGTGGGTCAATTGCTGTAAGACACGCAACACAAAGACAACTTTTTTCCAACTCTATTATTTGGGGCTATGCGATTTGATGTTTGATTCGAAATTAAAAGGTTTAAATAAATGCTTGGGAAGTTTATACTGGATGGCAATATTTAGCCATCTTGTTTTCTTTACATAACGTAACACACTAATGGACTACATTTTTCTTTGCTTTTTGCCATTAACTCTGAAAATAAGCAAGTTACTGTCCAAATCGGAGCCAAAAACACCACAGGGTTTCTGGCTGCAAAGGGACACTTCATGCATAAATGTGGGAAAGGAAAAAGTTGATAAACAGCCAGTTGGGAAGTGTGAAGAGATTATTTTTATTTCATGGTGTTTTCAGTGTGTAGTATCTCAGATGTTCAAAAATATATCACTGTGCCTAAAAGTTTACAATCCCCATAGTAGATATTATCCAATGTAGTAGATGTGGAACACTTATAATGAGGACGCTCTCCCTCAGTCTCTCCCTCTTGCTCTTCCTCTCTTTCTTTCTCTCCCTAGCTCTACTCCACATCTAATAGGGTTAAAAAGCAGCTTCACAGAAAGCAAGCATAGGCACATTGGAATTTTAATGAATGGGTCCATGAGATGCGGTTCCTAAAAAAGTGAAACAGATGCTGCCCCTCTGCTGCTGTTCTCTCTTCCTAGTTATTTTTATTTCTTTGCCAGTCAAAAGAGTCTGGTATTTCAGGGTGATTTCCCTTTGCTAACCATCCTTTCCAACACTGAACACCAAAGTATTATGTTCAGACCTCAAGGTTTGCAATCATAGTGTTTGAACGATACAGGGGAAAAAACCCTAACAAATTACAATCTGCCTTCCACTGTTGATTCTGCAAATATATATATTCTACATGTAGAATTATATATATATAAAGGCACCCACACATGCATACACACACATACAATATGACTAGCCTGGATCTCTGAAATGATAAAAATTAATTTTCTGACCAAAGTGCCGACCTCCAACATCTTTGCTAGGTTTCCGGTGTGCGGTACACATTTTCTGTCTTACATGAAACATTACCTTTGCTAGTCTTGCTCATTAGTTCATCCCCCTCATTGTCATTGCCTCTGATCATTTTATTAATTATGATCTTGAATTTTTTATTATTATTTTTAGTCTATGCTAGTTTTATAATAGAGGAAACAGGGGCGCCTGGGTGGCTCAGTCATTAAGCATCTGCCTTCGGCTCAGGTCATGGTCCCAGGGTCCTGGGATCGAAGCCCGCATCAGGCTCCCTGCTCAGCGGGAGGCCTGCTTCTCCCTCTCCCACTCCTCCTGCTTGTGTTCCCTCTCTCGCTGTGTCTCTCTCTCTCTCAAATAAATAAATAAAATCTTTAAAAAATAAATGAATAAATAATAATAGAGGAAACATTTGAAATTTAATAAAGCGAAATTATAATTGTCTTATTTAATCAATAAAGGTGTATTGCCTGGGAGCATAAATGGAAAGTTAATTTGTTTTGCAAAATAAATGCTACAATAATGGAAAGACAAAAATATTCAAAATTCTCTTAATAAAGGACAGAATGGAGAATATTTTCATCTGCTATCTTGGAATAAAGGAGAATGAAAATATAATCAATTGACCCTTGTATAATCATACGATTATACAATTATAAATATGTGTATATGTCTATATCCCCAAAAAAGCTCTTTAAAAGCAAAGAAATTATCATGCATGAGCTGAAAAGTATTCACATCTATAGGATAAATTTTTGCACATACATAATCTGTTAGGTAAACATTCTGAAAGGCAGAGAGTTAGAGCTTTTGTGAAGCTAGGAAACAACTTTAAACCACTGTCTAATCATAATAGGTAGTGATTACATGTGTAACTCCCTTAGATATCCCATGCCTGTTCATTAGTGGAAAACAAGAAAACCCAGGATAAAACTTGTTTCTTGGACCCTCCATCCAAAAGAAATCAAAGTATATTACAGTATTCCCAACTTAATTTTGGAAGCTAGTCAACCCTCTGTTTAAACTTCTTAAATAATATTGGTAAAATAGTCAAAAACATAGACTCCTATCTGTTAGCTTTCCAAAGACATGTGTTCTTTCTGTTCTTATACAAAGAAAGGGTTTATTTCTAGTAAATAAACTATTTCATAGGAAAAAAATTATTTCATAAAGATAAGAATAATACTTTTAAAAAGACTAAGGAAAAAAAAAACCCAGTGTGCTTACATTGTATATTCATTTCTTTTTATATTAGCAGTTTCTTATCAAAACAAAGAAATAACCTGTTCGGAAGATATTAAAAGATCAGCCTCTGAAGGACAGTAGTGCTTGACAAATAAAAGTAAAAAACAGCGATGTCTCCTTTTATAATTTGTGAAGATTAGTAAATTCAAAATAAATCTAAGAAATATGAGGGACTCAGTAGCACCAAAAGAAGTGTTGGACGCAGAGAAAATTCTTAACCAAAAACTCCTGCCAAATTTCCTACCTCATTTTATTGAATAAATAAATCAATTGGACGAGTAAAGTGTTGGGTGTTAAGACTTCCTTCCTGAGTTTGTCTAGTTTAGAAATAACCAAACAAATATACCTCCATTATGTGTTAGAAAGTGATATACAGAGGCACCTGGGTGGCTCAGTCGGTTAAGCGGCTGCCTTCGCCTCAGGTCATGATCACAGGGTCCTGGTATCGAGTCCCACATCAGGCTCCCTGCTCCGCGGGAAGCCTCCTTCTCCCTCTCCCTCTGCCTGCTGCTCCCCCTGCTTGTGCTCTCTCTCTCTCTCTGACAAATAAAAATCTTAAAAAAAAAAAAAGTCTCTTATGGTTTGTCTCCCTCCCTGATTTCGTCGTTTTATTTTTTCCTCTCTTCCCCTATGATCCTCTCTTTTGTTTCTTAAATCCCACATATCGGGGCGCCTGGGTGGCTCAGTCGGTTAAGCGGCTGCCTTCGCCTCAGGTCATGATCACAGGGTCCTGGGATTGAGCCCTGCCCATGTGGGGCTCCCTGCTCTCTGTCTCCCTCTGCCCCTCCCCTGCTCATGTTCACTCTCTCTCTCTCAAATAAATAAAGAAAACCTTTAAAAAAAAAAAAAGTGACATACATCTTTGGGCCTCAATCTTTTGAGGAAATGGTCCTATACATAGATGGCAACTCCTGAATCCCTCTCCTGGGTGACCTCTGTGAGGACACTCCTATGGCTGTCCTGCCTATAAAACTAATTCCATGGTTTCTCAAAAAGTTTAAAATAGAATTATCACATAATTCAATTGTTCTAGTCCTAGGTATTTATAGCCCCCCAAAACTGAAAACAGGTGTTCAAAGACTTGTGTAAGAATGTTCGT
Source organism: Leptonychotes weddellii (assembly GCF_054177405.1). Classification (NCBI taxonomy): domain Eukaryota; kingdom Metazoa; phylum Chordata; class Mammalia; order Carnivora; family Phocidae; genus Leptonychotes; species Leptonychotes weddellii. The sequence continues at coordinate 78,582,699 of NC_138375.1, read as the reverse complement.
AACAGCACTATTCAAACTAGCCAAAAGGTGGAAACACACAAATGTCCATCACTAGATGAACGAATAAACAAAATATGGTACATCTATACAATGGAATATTACTTAGCCATGGAAGGTAATGAAGTATTGATACCTGCTACTACATGGATGAATCTTGAAAATACGATGTTAAGCGAAAGAAGTCAGACACAGAGGGCCCTATATTGTGTGATTTTATTTATATGAAGTATCCAGAAAAGGCAAATGCATAGCGACAGAACACAGTTTACTGGTTGCCAGGGGCCAAGGAGAGTGAGGAATGCAGACTGATTCCTTAATGTGTATGAGGCTTCCTCTTAGGGTTATAAAAAGGTCCTGTAACCAATCATGGTGATGGTTGCACACCACTGTACGCTAAAAGACACTCAACTGTAAATGGTTAAAATAGTAAATTTTATGTTATGTGAGTTTTGCCTCGATTAAAAACAAAACAAAACAAAACAAAAAAACAACTAAACTAAATTCCAGTGCATGTGACCTGGCCCAGAAAGTCTTCAGAGTTGGTGTGCCCGACACAAGTGAGCAGGGGCCCTGGGCAGCAAGATTCCTCACAGCAGTGGTGGAGATGCTGTTTTTAAGATGGGTAAAGTTTCCCCCTCAAAGCCTAAATAAACCTTCTTAAAATGTGGCTTTAAAGGCAAAACCCCTGATATGTTGACGTTTATTAGTCATTTTAACAGTATGCAGTTTCAAGAGACTTAGATTTTGGATTTTTTTTTTCCCAAATTTGGAACTTCCTGCCTTTAAGTTCTTTGCCCATTAGATAAATGCAATTTTGCCGAGGAAACGATTAATTGGCTTCCTTATAGGACAACCATACCTCCAGTTTCCTGGAAGACTTCTAGTTTACATTTATTAACCATTAATAGTAACATCCCTACCACTCTCAAAAGTGTCCCAGTCTGGACAATACATTAAATGGTCTCCCTCCTTCACAGGACCACTGTTAAGCTTCCCTGACTGATCTGTCCGACAGGAGTCTTTTTCTGTGCCAGCTTTGATCCAGTTCTCTGGCAAGTTACATGTGATTTGTCTTAATATATGCATTCTGTTTGCCAAGGCATACATAGCATGTTTGGACAATATGGTCTCATTTCATGATCTTTTGCTCTTATTTTTTCTTCACATCCTACAGTAAAGCTAATCATTTGTGGGAACCAAAATGTTAGGACTGATGCCACAGCAAACTTCCCTATAGGATATACTTTTTAAAGTGGATTAAGAAAAAAAAAAAGTCTTAATAAACTCAATTTGGGTAGAACCTGGTGTTACTAACTGGTAGTGTTGAGCTAAATCTGGATGAAATTTCACTCACATCTATTTGATAGGATCAAGTGCTATAGATAATTTCATAGTTGTCTCCCTATGCTTACTAACCTCCCTTTAGGTAAAAAGTAGTCATCCTTCTTTTTTTTTTTTTTTTAACCTATGCAGATCTCAGAACCCATGTTCATACAAGATTAGATCAGAGAAGTAGGTGGGCTGAGAAGACTGATTTTGAAATTAGATTCCCAGTGAGTATATAAAATTTAATGCCTTCCTCTTAAATAACACTATCTGCTTTCTTCTAGAAATTTAGTGGCATAGTGATCACATACTTCAGTATTTTCTGTCAAGATCATCCTAAACAGGGCGCCTGGGTGGCTCAGTTGGTTGAGCGGCTGCCTTCGGCTCAGGTCATGATCCTGGAGTCCCGGGATCGAGTCCCGCATCGGGCTCCCTGCTCAGCAGGGAGTCTGCTTCTCCCTCTGACCTTCCTCCTTCTCATGCTCTCTGTCTCTCATTCTCTCTCTCTCAAATGAATAAATGAAATCTTTAAAAAAAAAAAAAAGATCATCCTAAACAAAAATTAGTTAGGCAGTATTTTAGTTGGATTCCTTTGACTACAAGAGAGGTTGGCATAGGCCATCATAAGAGCAGGCAAGTTTATTATGAGATTATCCACAGGCTTGAAAAACCAGTTACTCTCTGTGTCTGCCTCCCCTGGGCTAGGTGGTCATAATTACTGCCTTCCTTTGCTTCTTCAAAATATAAGCTCCCTAAAAACTTTGGTTTCATTATGGTCCACTATGGTGCGAACTTCACACCATAGCATCCTTTCAGCTCTAGTTTTCCTTCTCTCCATTATTGTAGTTCAAATAACTGAAAGGAAGAATCTAATTGGTCCAACTTACCTTGTTGTATTGGACTATGACATAGGTCATTGGCTCCTCTATAAAACAGCTGCCCCTATTTCAGATTTGTTACCCTCTTACTATTCCCCCAAAGCAAGATAAACTGTTTTGGCTAGAGAAGAAAGGCTGAGTCATGTACTATAGTTAAAATCCTCACCACCTCCCTGTCAGCAGGGGTTTTAGGCAAGGCGGTCTCCCTCAGAATGGGAGATTCAATACGCCTAGCTGGGGCAGCTTTTCTCTTACGTTTTCTTCTCACTCCTTCCAGCCCATCTCCATGAAAAGCTAGCTCTGGGAAAATGTTTTAACTTCATTCCTGTTCAACCTACCCTGGACCCCATTCTCATTAACTCTAACTCTTAATTAGATATCAAATATTTCCAATATCAATTGTTAATGACAACTTGATGTTGCCCTCAGGAGATTACTTTTAAATTAGCAACTCCTCACAGCTAATGGCAACATATTGAGAACCTATCTATACTATTAGAGAAATATTTAGAAACAAGAACTTCTGCCAAGCACCTTCCCAGCCCCCAATCATATCATATTTCTGTCTATGTACTTGACCAACTAAGGATTTTCTTGCTTTTCCATTTAATTCAAATCAATACCCAATCAAGACATGTTTTGCTTTATGTTTATCATTCCATAATTGTTTCAAAGCACAACAATTCATACAATAAAGAAAGTCTCATTTTTGAAAGTATTCTTCAATTACAAATATAAGGTGCATTTGAAAGTCCTTTCTGCAGAAATGAAGGCCAGCCGGCAATGGATTAAACATACTGTGTATCTGTGTTCTTTGTTGCACAGTCTGTAAAGCAGTTTCTATGAAATTTTTAAAAATTGAAAAAATATTTACTAAATGACTACCTAGTCATGATACAGTGGTGCAAAATCTATTTCTTTTATAAAAGTTATCTCCCTGCCTTTGAAGAGCCTATATATTCAGTGCATGGGTTCCTCGGCATCTCCACCCTTATTCAGTTTCTCAAGTTGTCTAAATGAATATCTCATTCAGAGACCTGGGAAAATAGCAGGTGGACAGCCCTAGAAAGCTTCTCTGGGCAAAAGAAAGAAAGAGAGAGAGAAGAAAGAAAAAAAGAAAGAAGAAAGAGAAGAAAGAAAGAAAGAAGGAAAGAAAGAAAGAAAGAAAAAGAGAAAGAAAGAAAGAAAGAAAGAAAGAAAGAAAGAAAGAAAGAAAGAAAGAAAGAAAGAAAGAAAGAAATTTAATGTGTTAAGAAAATATCTTTTTTATCTCTTTGGTCCCCCAAACAAACCTATGGAATTTTCCTTCTTGTCTGTGAGGAAGATAATCAGGGACTGACCAGCAGTCAAGGTTCAGGAGAGTGAAGTGTACTAAGCAGAGGAAGGCATCCAGAACAAGTGCAGACAATCTTTAAGGGGCTGTGTCTTTGGGCTATCCTTTGTTCTTTCTGTGTTCCTAGGAAACTGCATTTTGGAAGGGCATGACAAACAAAGAGGAGGCAAAGATATCAGACAAGGAAAAGGCAGGGGAAGTACATAAAGAGCCCGGCATTTCAGTATGTGAGGATTTTCCCATCTCTAGGAAGTTTAAAAAAAAAAAAGTCTTCTCAAGGAAATTTAGCACTTTCATACTATAATTAATGTATTAACACTTAAAAAAGCATAGCGATATAAACTCTAGCTAATTCTGTGCTGAACACATTCTATTCAGGCACAAATCATGCAAACAGTCCTCCAGCTTACAATGAAATACATTCCTGGAAGAGAAGCTATCAATAACATGGTGCCACTAGATTAGATTTTTCAATAGAGGTAATGACATAAGTGGGTGGAGGGAGATATGTCCTGGGCTAAATCCTGACATTAAACATTTTATGGACTAGGCAGCAAAAAGCTAATTAATCTCCCCAGTAAAATGTTTGTTTTAAAATTGTATAGATTAAAACCTTCTAAACTATACTGAAATTGAGCAGCACCCAGTTTTGAATCCCAGCTCTATCATTATCAAACTATATCACTGAGACAGGGAAACTAAAGGGACCCCCTGAGTTTTTTTGCTCCTTTTCCTGGTTCTCTTTTTGGTAGGACCTACACCTCCACCTTACACACATGCCTTATAGAACTGATAATGTGTGTCCTCCTTATAAACATCAAGGAGTTAATAATTTCTTTGGAGTCTTCCAGCACAATAGATAACATTTAAGGAGTGACTGGGGAAGATCCTCATGAGTTTTCCAAGACTGCTGACTCACCAAGACCCCTGGCTCCAGGGCATAAGTGGCTTACAGAGGACACTTGAGCACTCCTCCTTGGTTTTTTTTTGACCAGTTCCTAGATGCCTAAGAGGACATGTATACCAGACCACAATCCTCACTAAAAACCCTGGACCCCATGCAAAGACGAGACTCACTCAGCTTTGCTTTCAAAGTCTCCCAGTTGCTCTGTCCGTATCTATACTCTCTGTATCTACAGTAAACTCTGCTCTCACTTCCTCTTGGCTCAAGTCTGATTTCTTTTTTTTTTTTTTCCTGCCCAAAGCCAAGGACCCTCTTAGCTGGTCCTGTGGGACCCCTCTGGGTCCCCAGACCGGGCCTGCCTGAATCAATCCTCTCAGACTCATTTTTCTCATCTATAAAATTGGATTATAATGATACCTATCTCATAGGGTATGAATTTGTGATAAAATAAGCAATATATATTTTGGTCTTCATTCCCTGGTTCCTGGCCAGAGTTCCTAAAACCCTTTCAATTTCTCAATTGAAAAAAGTAAAAGGAGTATCTTTGGTGTAATGTTTGGTTTTTGTCTCTGGCTCCTGGTATAGCTCAAGAGTGATAGAGGTAAAAGGAGTATCTTTTGTTATTTATAACAAAAATTTATAAAACCGTTTCAACCACACCTGAGTTTATGTTAATGAGGGACTTTTGGAAAGCGCCTAAGAATGGGAAGGCTTGTTGCCAAGGGAACCAAAGGATGTGATTAGAGGTTAGAATTTTCAGCCCCATCCCCCAACATCCCAAGAAGGGGGAGGGAGTAATGGACATTAAGTTAATCACTAATTGCCCATGACTTAATCAGTTATATTTATCTAATAAAGACTCTATAAAACCCCTGACTAAATGGGTTCAGAGAGGTTCCAGGTTGGTGAACCCATCAGGGTGCTGGGAGGGTGACCCACCCGGAGAAGGTATAGAAGCTCCACACCACTTGCCATATATATTGGCTTATGCCATTTGGCTGTTCCTGAGTTGTATCTTTTATAATAAACTGGAAATAGTAAGTAAAGCACTTTCTGGAGTTCTGTGAGCTGTTCTAGCAAATTATCAAACCCAAAGAAGGGGTTGCAGGAACCCCTGATTTATAGCAGGTCAGTCAGAACGACAGGTGACAACCTGGTATCTCAAGGGGGGAGCATTCTTCTGAGACTGAGCCTTTAACCTGTGGGGTCTGCACTAATACCAATCAGTGTCAGACTCGGGTTAAATTGTAGGACACCCGGTTGGTTCCCTCCAAGAAATGGAGAATTGTTTGGTTTATAAAAATCCACACATTTGGTGTCAGAAGTGTTGTGAGAATAGAGGAGTTTTCCTTCTTTACGGTGTTAAAAAAAAGAAACAAAAGGTCCAAAATGGTGTCACTTGTGCTAAGTCCTACATCAGCAGCCAGGTCTTAAAACCGAACCTAACTGCAATTTCAACCTCTCCGAAGACTGGAATTTTAAACCTATAGTCTGGAATTTCCTGATCAATATTAGAGAGGTAACTGGCCTGATAGACCCCTGCCTGCTCCCTTTCCCCAAAGGAAAGTAATCTTGCTTGAAAAAATCCTATTTTATGTTTATGACTTCCTTGTTCCTACTGCTTCTGCTTACAAAAGGCTTCTGTTTTCTATAGCTCCTCAGAGCTCCTTTCTACTTACTAGATGGGATGCAACCCAATTGTTGAATAAAGCCAATTAGACTTTTCAAATTTAGTCAGTTAAATTTTTGTTTTTTAGCAAGGGTATTATAAGAGTTAAATAATCTATGCAAAGCACTTAGCAATGCCTAGAAAACACTATGTACTCAATAAAGGTTAGTAACTATTATCACGTGTACTTATTAAGAAACATGTTCCTGTCTTGCCACTCATCCTCTAAATTGGTCTGGTTGTTCAAAACACTTTGCAGCCCATATGCCCTAGACAAAAACACCAGCCAGCCCTATCATATAGAGTCCACCATATTTATTTCTGACATTTTTTTTTCTGACATAATTTTTTTTCAGTCATTTCACCTGGCTTGAATCATAACTCTGGCTTCCAACAGGCTCACTGTACCCTCTTTTGCTATAACCTCTATTTCAACCCCCAGCGTTTTGTTGGGATCTGCCCAAGCTAGCTATGCCACCTGCACCAACCTTCTCAGCTCAATGAAAGGATTTAGATTACTGTAATTAATCATATAAAGTTATATTTAAATAATCCAGTATAATTGTACAACATATTATGTCCTCATATTTTCCCTAATTTAATTGAATCTTGAATCTTCCCTTATTTCTATCCCATACAAATTCCTTCCTGACAACCCTCATTTCAGTGAAAGGCCCTCCCCAAGTTTTCCAAAATTCTAGGGGTCGAGTCCTCTTTTTTCCCACTCCCTAAATTCAATTCATTGGCAAGTTCTACCACTGCAACTGTAAAATACATTCTGAATTGTTCCCCTTTTATCTGTATTATTAACATCTTTGTCCATTGGAGAGTCAGCATTAGTATCATCTGGAAACTTGTTGGACAGTTCTTAGGCCCCAACCCAGAAATATTGAATAAGACACCTGGTGGAGGAAAGGAGAGGAAGGGGCAGAAATCTGTGTTTTAATAGGCCCTCCAGGTAATTCTGATGAACACTCTGGCGTGCAAACGACTGTTCCCAACAAAACCACTGTCACCTTCCAGTGTCAGTGTATGGGAATATCGTAACAGCCTTCAGAGTCATCTCTCTGCTTCTCTGCTTGTTCCTCTACCATCCATTATCCTCACAGCAACAGGAATAATATTTTTTTACTTGAAACCTTCCAGTGACTTCCTATGTCCATTAAACTAAAATCCATTTCCCTTACTCTGGCTTTCAGACATGACCCAGTTACATGCTTCTTCTCCAAACACATGCCACTCCATCTCTTATGTTCTAGCAACAATGGCCTTCTCTTTCCATAACATAAATGTACCATGATGAGGCTTTGTAAAAACTTGCTCCTTTGCTGGTATCATCCCTGTTGTTCAGGTCTCAGCTACAATGTTTCCTCCTCAGAGAGGTCTTCACACTAGTTCAAGCTTCTGGGGTCCAATAATTAGTCACTAACAGATAACCAACATTCATTCTCCATATATCACTTATTATGATTTCATAGTTTTCTTGTTTGCTATTTTTATTTATTTATTTATTTTTAAAGATTTTATTTTATTTATTTGACAGAGAGAGAGATCACAAGTAGGCAGACAGGCAGGCAGAGGGAGAGGGAGAAGCAGGCTCTCTGCTGAGCACAGAGCCCAATGAGGGGCTCGATGCCAGGACCCTGGGATCATGACCTGAGCCGAAGGGATATGCTTAACCATCTGAGCCACCCAGGCATCCCTCTTGTTTGCTATTTTTAAAGTTTATTATTTTTCTCCTACTAGAGTAGCCTTAGAGTAAGGACTTTGTTCTTTTTTTTAATTTTATTATGTTATGTTAGTCACCATACAATACATCATTGGTTGTTTTTTTGTTTTGGTTTTTTTATTCTTATGTTAATCCCCATACATTACATCATTAGTTTTAGACAAAGTGTTCCATGATTCATTGTTTGTGCATAACACCCAGTGCTCCATGCAGAATGTGCCCTCTTCAATACCCACCACCAGGCTAACCCATCCTCCCACCCCCCTCCCCTCTAGAACCCTGTTTGTTTTTCAGAGTCCATCATCTCTCATGGTTCGTCTACCCCTCCGATTTTCCCCGCTTCATTCTTCCCCTCCCGCTACCTTCTTCTTCTTCTTCTTCTTTTTTTTTTCTTAACATATATTGCATTATTTGTTTCAGAGGTACAGATCTGAGATTCAACAGTCTTGCACAATTCACAGCGCTTACCA
>NC_138375.1:78547433-78573890 GCF_054177405.1 Leptonychotes weddellii | reverse complement strand
GCGATGTCAAAGAGGTTACTGCCTATGTTCTCCTCTAGGATTTTGATGGATTCCTATCTTACATTGAGGTCTTTCATCCACTTTGAGTTTATCTTTGTGAATGTGTTAGAGAATGGTCGAGTTTCATTCTTCTGCATGTGGCTGAAGGACCTTGTTCTTTATGTTCATCTTTGCTCATCCAGAAACCAGAACAATCACTGGCATATACCAAATGTTTAATAAATATCTATTGAAATAATTAATTGTAACAAAGTAGCAGAGGAAGAAATACTTTCAACAGTATCAGGGAATTTGGAAAGTCTTTGAGGAGATTGTGTCAAGTGACTCTAAAAGGAACCAAAATTGATCAAAACTAAGCTTGGAGTCAGATCAGCAGGGCTCAAATTCCAACTCCACCTCTTACAAGGTACAGGACTTGGAGAAAATTTCTATCTTTTTTTTTTTTACCTTTTCAACATCATCATCTCAGGGTTGTCATTGGGAATAACTAACATAATAGGAAACTTAGCACATGGTAAATACACAGTAATTATAACTTGAAACTTTACATAAGATTTGGAGTTCCTTGAAAAATATGTTATATATTGCATATGATATGAATGTTAATCAAAATGAAATAAAGGAAGAAATTCACCCATAATCTTATTATCTCAAACAAACAATTTCATCTTGTCAATTCTCTTTTATACACATAGAATATCTTTATATAATAAAAATCCTAAAGTAGATTCAATTTTGTAATTTCTTGACTTTTTGAAAACTCAATTCAGAGATGTCTCTTTTTCTGTCTCATTTTTAAATTTCCCTCAAGCAGGCAGAGAGAAGCGATTAAGTTGCTGGTCTTTCCTGCCTTTGAAGCCAAAAGTTTTACTACCTTCTCGAACTGCAATCTCTACATTAACGATTTCATCTTGCACTCTGATATTATGAATGTCATGTCTTTAAAATGCATGAGCCAACCTTTTTTTACACTAAAAGTTCCCAGCCTTTGATCATTTCCCATCCTTTTGTCTTAAAAACAACTGCTCCAGGTTTTGACTAGAATAGTGGTCAACTCACAGGCACACATCTCTGTGTTTGATCATGAATCTACAAAATTAAAAGGCTTTGTTCTCATTGGAGCAGTGCTAGTTACAGGGAGAGGAATGAATCCTGGAGACAGATGGAAGCTGGAAGTCACAGTAGCATGATGACTATTATTGTTCAAGAGAAATCCTGAGTGCCATAGTTTTTGGAGTACCCATGGTCACTCTAAGTACTGGAAAAGGATGCCACAGGTGTAGTGAGAGAATCATTGTAAACTGATGAATTCTCAATAGTAAACAGGGAAAAGTGAAAGTCTTCAAATTCACAATTTGTCTAAACAATATTAATCAAATGGCTACCATGTGCCATGCAATGTGTTAAGTGCTGGGGAGATCATGATGATCAAAAATAAATAAATACATAAAACTGAAACCTAAGTATGGTTCCTATCCCCGTAAATTTATAATCTAGTGTATGAAATGACAATGAGCCAAATAAACATACTAATAAACATAAATTTATAACTGAGATTGTTACTGGAAAGAAAGATACACAGTGTTTTAAGATAATGAAATAACTGGATCTCACCTAGATTTGGGGATAAGGAAGTCCTCTCTGAGTAGGGAACATTTGAGCTAGATCTGAAAGTAGATGTTAATTAGATAATTGCTTTTGAGTTGGGAGTGGGTGGGAATGAGTGTGCAGAACATTCCAGATACAGCACAGCATATACAAAGGCCCTGAGTAAGGAGGAACGAGGCATGTTAACAGAACTGATAGGAAATCAATATTATTATGACCAAAGCTGTTGAGAAGGTGAGTTGAAGCACGCTGCCAGTCAAGGTTAGATGTATGTGAATCAGTGATGGGGTTCTAACTCACAAAATTTGTTGCAGGGATTAAATAAATTAAATGAGAATATCTTGGTAAAGTACATAGTACAGTGCTTGGCACAAAATAAAGTGCCTTGTGAGTGTTCTCTATCATTATTATTATCATTTGGCATTACCATGTCTACTGTTTATATATTAACTATTTTCCTCATTTCTGCCACTATATCAGGTCAGCTGAGGCTGCCATTGTCCCTCACAAGGATCCCTGCAATAGCTTCCTTCAAATCCATTCTCCACACTGAATCCTCCCCTTCCCACATGAAAGCATTTAGGGACTCCACCTCTGGTTAGTTGTATATAATACTGGTTTGGTATGGTATGTTGCATGTAAAGATTATAAGATTAAAAGCCAGAAGTTATTTATTTATATTGGCCAAAATATATAGAAAATATAATGTCATTATTACCTAAGAGAGTGGTACAGAGGGTTTAAATATTATAAATTTAAAATACAAGGTGAAATTAAAATATTCAGAGTAATTATAATTGTAACTAAGAGTCATCTGTCAGGTACAAGTTGTAAATATCAAAAGCTCAAATAGGGTAGCTAGAAGATCGATAGGGTAGGGAAGACGAGACCACACACACTGGATGGAAGATCTAGAGAGGACTGGAAACCCTAGCTGGAGTCTCTGGCCACTTCAGAGGAAGGTCAGACTTTAGTAATATCCTTCCAGAGTGAAGCTCCAAGAGTCACAGCTCTCTGCTCCTGCCAACCAATCCAAAACCCCAGTCCAAGTGTCTCCCTCTCGTTCTGACCCAGAATTTTAGCCTCCTGTTCAACAGGGGTGGAGGTGAGGGTAGGAGGAGACAGAAAGGCAATTAAATGACTACTTGAAGACCCCCCAAGCTTTTTCCTCCTTTACTTTCAAATTACTCCTTGTTAAACTCCAGGTAAATACCAACTATAACAAAGGAACCTAAACGGAGGACTCTTCAAAACCAAGAGAAGAATCAATGTAGTTGAGTACTCTCCTGATCTAAAACCTTCTAATGTTTGCCATTGCCTCAAGATAAAATCCAAACCTCTCAACGTTCCATGTAGGGCCTCTTATGATCTGTGCCCTCTGGTGCTTCCAACTTCACCTGTCATTACAACTCCACTCATGGTACTCCAAACAATCTTAATGATAGCTTTTAGAGTTTCTTGAATGAACAACACTCCAGCTCACCTTTGGTCTTGGTACAGATGTGCTGCTCTCTTTGCCTATAATTTGTTCTCTCCTTCCCACAACTCCTTCTTTACGACTGGCCTGCAAAGGGCCACCTTTCTGCTTTATCCTCAAATGGCCTTTCCCCAGAGCACATGCGAGAAAAGAGAGACATCTGGTCCCTCTTGCTCTTCTTATAAGTACACCAATCCTATCAAATTAGGGCATCCACCATTATGACCTTATTTAAACCTTTATTACCTCCTTATAGGCCCTATCTCCAAATAAAGTCACATTGAGGGTTAGGGCTTCAACATATGAATTTCAGGGAGACACAATTCAGTCCATAGCAATGGCTAAACAATAGTCTACTGAAAAATTCTGTATGAAAATAATGCTCCAGGAGCAAGATACTAAAGTTAAGAAACTTTTTCCTTAAAATATATTATTTGCAAATTTCCTTTAAAATTCATTTTGTTGTGTTAGCTACATACCCTTCACGTCCAAGTGTGGATAAAAGTGTCTTTCTGAAATTTCTCACCTGCATCTACTTGCAATCTGGAAGAACAGACTTCACACTCTTTCAAAAGATATTTAAATTTTCTGTGTAGCTCAACTGTTGTTGTCTCTAACTCCATTTCTATGCTAAAGAAAATGATGCCTTTTACACCATTGAGAGCCTGAATAATCTTGAAAGTTTTCATATGAACTGATGAAGGAAAAGAGGCCATCCTAGAGTTAGCCTTACTGGAAGCTTCTACTAAACAAAAAAACTTTAGAATTCCAAAGAAGACTAATTGGAACCCTGAAGCAGATGGGGAAAAGCAGAAATTTCAGAACACCTTTGTGACCTCATTACAAGCATAATGAAGGAGGCAACGATGGAGTTAATTAGAAAAGAGGCAAGAAAAAGATTAAATGAGAGTATAAAAACAACAAAATGTAACTCACAGAAAGGGAGGCATTCAGCAAGAAATAGAATATGCTGATCTCTGCAAAACTATTCAGAACCGAAGAAGATGGGAGCGAGAATCAAGCAAAAGGAATATAAACCAGGTGGCCACTGAGGATGAAATCTATAGAAAACACAAAGAGCAGCACCTGGGAAGGAACTAGCAGATATCTGCATCAAGTGAAAAATATAGCCCTAGTAGCCAGGGGAATTTAGCTGGTTATACAAGAGGAGTCATTCTTAGTTGGGTGGCACTAATTGTGTACCTGTGTGGGTCATGGAGAAAACTCATGAGTTTCTTAGTAGCCACAAACAGACATTAGTCCAAATTTGCCCTTTGCCACATACGACCATCCTAAGTTGTTGACACCTTTACTAATTTTCACCATGTGTAGAGACTGAAAATACCTCTAAAGATCAATGATTATTTTCACAAGCAATATATGTCCTTCAGATATAGTCTGTAGACAGTAAATTTTAAAACTTGTTAATAATGGCATTTTACACATGCAATTTGTCCATCTATCTATGACTCACACTTGTTTTGATAACAGTAAGGAGATAGCATCATAGTCCCAATTTCACTGTAAAAGTTTCTGATAAACAAAGAGTACCACACTTCGTGATTCAAATATAATCATGCTCCTTGTGTAGACTGGTGGCTTAGATTGTAAGGAATAAGAAGAGAAGAGATCAGGGAATTATTCAGTTTATATGAGCCAAATTCTAGCAAGTTCAGTCCAAAATCTTGTTTCTGAATTATATAGATGGGCTAGATACAATGAGTACACAGATTAGATATTTTCCATATATTTTCTTTTTTTATATTTAAAATAATCCTTGTCTATATGCTGTGGTTGAATTGAACATGAAATCATAAGATATGATTTGCTATGATTCACCTTAATACCACGGTGGTGATAAATTTAAGGCTCCAGGTTCTCACTCATGCACTGCCCCGGGATGTCACTGAGCAGGCACCAAACTGGACTGATCAGTCATTTTTGCTATAGCTATAGCTCTGTGTATCAAGAATGTAAGATTTCTTCTAGCTCATGATTGATACATGGATAATGTAGAGGGTACATTTCTCACATGTACCACATCTTTAAACCTCTCAGAGACATTACATTGTAAGAGTAAATGAAAAGTTAATGCTGCAAAGTTCCTTTACAGTGTAAAGGAAGAAATGAAAATTTGAAACATAAACAGAGAGAAGGGTCAAATTATTTTGAATGTGATTTTTGGAGAGTTGATCACACTTGAGAGAAAGGTAGTATCTTGTTAGAACTTATTTAAGAATTTATACCATGACAGTCTACATTACTTAACCCAATTATGACAATTATTTCCCAGCAATTAGCCTCTCCTAGAAAGTCAGAACCTCATTTTATTTAGTCCACTACTCTCTTTAATCACTCCACCTCAAACCCTTCCAATTATCTGCCTGGCCAATTCCAAAGCCTAAAATTCCTAATTTCTGCTCTGAGATTGTAAACCATTTCTAAAAGAGGTCAGATAGCAATACGGACTGGCTTCTACAAACTCCTACCGTGTTTTTTTCCTCAATTGCTTTTAACTTCCAAGATTGCCATCACCGAATAAACAGTAGCAGCTGCCCACATGGTCAGCTCTGGAGTCATTCCTGGCCCATCTTTTTTCTAACCCCATCCCAGCCTTCTTCAAGATGATTTTATTTGTTAATAACCTTGACTCCTTATGTAGATTCCTCTCTTGACAGGCCTCTTGGATTTAAACTGGGTTTTGGTTTTTGGGAGGCTTTTTCATATTTTTTGTTTTTTAAGATTTATTTTTATTTTTAGAAAGAGAGAGAGAGTGTGTGCAGGGGAGGGAGGAGGAACAGAGGGAGAGGGAGAGAGAGTCCTAAGCCAACTCCATGCTGAGCGCAGAGCCTGAGTCAGGGCTCGACCCCAGAACCCTGACATCATGACCTGAGCCAAAACCAAGAGTTGGACGCTTAACTGACTCTACCACCCAGATGCCCATAAAGTGGGTTTTGAACTGTAGTTATTTGTACTTGGCTTTGCTTTTTGACAAGGCACATTCAGCACAAAATACACTATTTACTCTTTGAGGATAGGTCTTAGTCACCTTTGATTCCCACACACAAAGATACCATTGCAGCCACTGAATGGTATCCTGTCCCCAAAGTTCCTACCTAACCTGGTGCTCCTTCTTCTTGGCTCCTTCCAGGTGGGGATCCATTCCAAACATTTTTCAACCTTATTCAGGCCTCAACACTATCTGATAATCCTTTTCCCATTCCTGGTTTAATTTTACCATGTTTCCTTCTGTGTTCTTCCCAGCTTCTACCATTCTCCGGAAAGCTGCCAAACACTCTACCCCCTCTTTGCAATAGACATCTACTCTATTAATCAGTCCAAAGTCATTCAATAATATTAAGGCTCTCATCTTCTTAACATTCTAGGGGCAAGAATCACTTTCTCAAGAGCTGAGTTTGGAAAAGCCCTGAGGTTGGATTGTCCATCAGTAGCCCTAACACTTGATGGCACTTGCAGCATCCTTGCAAGTACAGCAAAAATAAGGTGGTCTCCAAACCTAAGCTCCCCATCTGGAGTTCTGCTGGCTAAATTGGTTTTGTTCGAAATAGATGGAAAAACTTAATCAAGGAAAAGATATAAAATATCAAAGGCACAAAGGGGGAAAAAAGGTTACTGATATCAAATTGAGCTCATAAGGACCTTGGAAAACATTTTAAATACTCATCAAACAAGGTGAAAGCCAGAATCAATCAGTCTCTAGGAAAAGTATCAGGGTAAACAAGCAGCAGTGAGCAGAGCTGGGTATATGGGGATGACTGCGCAAATAGAGCAGGGTGGGACTAAAGGCATGCCTCTCCTTGGGTGGAGCTGAGCTGTAGGTGACAGCAATGCAGGGTGATGACAAGGGTAGAATGAATAGGATTGACTAAGCCAAGAACCAGATGCCAAGGCCTCTGCGCTGACAGCAGGGGGAAAAGAGGAAAGAAGACCACATTATTTTTTTTAAAGATTTTTTATTTATTTGACAGACAGACAGAAAGAGCACAAACAGGGGGAGTGGCAGGCAGAGGGAAAGGGAGAAGCAGGCTTCCCGCCATGCAGGGAGCAGGATGCGGAGCTTGATCCCAGGACCCTGGGATCATGATCTGAGTCAAAGGCAGAAGCTTAACCAACTGAGCCACCCAGGAACCCCTAAGACCACATTATTAACAAATTGTGCTCCTCTCAAAATAAATCAGGAATTCCATTGTTACAGATTGACATACTCTTAGACAATTCATTCTTATTCTAAATCAGAATTACAAGCATGGAGCAACTATGTTCTATATTATATATGAAAGTTTCCTGGGCATATTTGGCAGCAGGTGGAAGGCTTAAGAGTACAATAATAACACTACCATTGTATCTTTATAGTATTTTATCACATATTTTTGGACAAAATAGTTAATTTTTTAATAATGAATAGTATATAATGTATAGTATTTTATTATTATATAGTATAACAATGACTATACTGCATATATATATATATATATATATATATATATATATAGTATATAGTACAAGAACCAATACTATAAAATGATATTTGTCTCCAAGTCTTCCACTAAGAGACCTACCATCTTCCCTTCACTTCTGGCTAGCTCCTAAGTTCCTCACATACTTCCTTGTGATTGGATTGTAAGAGTACTTTCCCTTCTACCCAGTGAAGACCTTGGTTTGTGGTTGTTCTTTGCCCTGCTGAAAAAAGAAGCCAGCCCTTAACCACTGAGGGTACTGCTGCCTTTTGCTTCTCTAGCCCCATTATTATCCAAGCATCAGTGTTCAGGGACATATTCTGCTCATTTATCTCATACACTCTCAAAGTTTCTCAGTAGAACCAAAACTTCTATTGCACAATCTCCTAAAGGCGACCAGGTAAACATCAGTTCACATATTCAAATCTCAAAAAGTATACAAAGGCCAGGTAAATAGAGAATAGGGACCTGCTCATTCCAGCTTGCCCAGAGAACTACAGCAAAGAAAGATAGGCTGCATTGTAGGCAACTTCATTTAACTGTGTAGGTAGATAGGTCATCACAGAGGAAAATTTTGTTAAAAGTTGATGGCAAGCAAAGGCCACTGAATAGCCTACTGGGGGTATTTTTAGGTTCAAACCCTGTGGAAGGCAGGTAAGTATGAAGATGAAGGAGGTGGTAATGGACAGGAAGGGGCGAAGAGGAGGAGAAGGAAGAAAATAATGTTGTTCTTATTTGAAAATACATATGATGCCACCCATATGTAAATCAACTTTATAAAACAAAGTATATTTGGAAAATGACCACTGCTCAGTTAGAACCTAGATAACCATTTATCTTGATGGCTTATTTCATTCCCACAGTTGTCACTTTCCTCTGAGCGAGCCACAGAGATATAGGTTGTCAATTAGAAGATAGTGTAAGTTTACCTATATCATGCAAGCTTTTGGCCATGTACAAATACTTGCAATGTTCTACTTCTCTTCCAAGGCTGTAGTGCTTAATCAAACCTTGGTTTTCTGAGGAAAACCATGGTTTAACAAATGTTTAAAGATTATAGAGTCAGTGATCCTTCAGGATGCGAAGTAATACAATTAGGATTTTTTAATTAGTGCTACACTCCTCTTTCTGAGACTACAGAATATAATCTCAGTTCTGCAAAATGTTTATAGTATATGTATGTATGTATATTTACGTTTATATATATATAACTTTTGAAATGTAATTAATATTTTAAATTTCCTAATACTAAGCATGAATTAATTTCAAATAATAGAATTATTTTGTTTCAGCTAATTCTTTGGTCTCTGTTTTTAACACCTTAGTGCCATATAATAAGTGCAATTCAAACTGAAATAGAGCTAGATAACACAGTATGATATAATTAGAAAATACTTGTCCCTTACGGATATAACATCAATGTCTCTGGAAGAGTTAATATAACTTCCAAAAATACCAACCCCGGGACTATAGGAAAGCAGGTGAGAAAACTGGTTCAATATGATATTGATTTGTGGAATTCTTGAGTTCAGAGCAGGAGTTTCCCACTTGGTCTATAGATCTAGGTATTCCTGGAACCAATATCCATAGTTCAGACAGAGCTCACTAGAGATCCAGCAATCTCTAAACTTGGACCAAATTAAGTGCAGGATGGTTTAGATACAGATGCACAAACAATGGTGCCAATGTGCTCCTGTAAACCCTTAGACCTTCCCACACTAACCATCTTGCTATGCAATGTCCAGCTATACCCCAGCAGCGAGGTAAATAATAGATGGCATTTAATAAAAGCAAATCAAGCTTAACATTTTGAATTCATTTCTTTCCCTAATATAGCAGCAGAAATTTAAAGCAAATGCTTTAATTGTGCATTTCCTCTGGCCGATCTCATTCTAACATTAAAACAGTGCCTCCTACAACTCTGTCACTTCCACCTGCCAGTGCTAATGTTATAGTTATATAGGCATAACCCATGTGCATTTAGGTCCAAATTTAAAATATTATGGAAGCTAATGTTCCTTTTCAATGTATATTTCTATATAGAAACAGGAAGTGAAGAAGTGAAGCCTAGACAAAAATCTGCATCTCTTAAGACATTTGTCTTTATTTGTTTTTTGAAGTATAATTAACATAGGACATTTTGTCTTAAGCATTTTCCTCACACTTCTTAATCTTCTTCATAAAATTGCTTTTGTCAAATCAGAGCTGTTAAATTCTTAACAAAAATAGCAAAGGATTGTAAATAAATAAAGAACAGTTAAATAGTTCCTTGTTCCAAATTAATACATGTCCTATTATATTCTGTCAGTGTAGTTACAGCTTAAAAGATATAAAAGGATTGTCCAAAGCAGCAATGTAAACAATAAATATTATCAAAAATGTAACTCACTTTATTAGCTCTTTAGGACTTTCTATTTCTTTTAGCTAATAAAGTGAATAATTCAAATATTACATCTGAAGCTGAATCATAAATCCATCAAAGAGCTTATTTTCCCTAAATCCCAACTTCCAAAACATATGGAAAATTGCCTTAAGGTAGAGAAAGTTGTTGTCTTTATCACACTGTGCATCTAAAGTCCCAAGATGATTGATTTAACGAGGTTTGCACATTAGAAGCCTTTTCCATTGTTACAATAAGAGGAAATCACAAGAAAGATTAATGCCCTCCGCATGGTGCCACTGTATTAAAATGTCTTTGAAATGTCTTCACTCCAGGAGCACTTCCTACCCATGCCAGTGCTTAGTAAAGATGGTCTCAGTGTAAAGAATTTATTAGTTATGGCGATGAAGCTGTTGTGCTGGGAATAAATACCTGTGACATGCTTACTTCAAAGAGAAGTATAAGCCAGTCAGTTTCCAAACAAAATTTGATTTCGTGGCTTGGTTACAAGGAGAGCACATTTCTGAGGTGCTTGCAAGTGAGGCCACCCACAGGTCTGCCATGGTATCTAGGATCTTGTCACAACAATGCAGTGTTAGCAAACGGGAAGCAAAGCCGAGCAATCCTCCCATCACTTGGAAAGCTTCTCACACTTAGAGCCTTACTGGTGTTTTTCTCTGAAGTGACAATATTTTTCTTGCCCTCACCTTCCCTCTTCACAGACAAAGAAGAAAAGAAAGCATTTCAATCCACTCCTCCAAATCCCTGGGATGGTGACATATACCTGAGTCTGTCCCTTCTTATACCATTCTGATTTATATAAAAGAGGTGACTTCAGAGAATAATTTTTTTAAAAACCTAATTAAGCCTTATATATCATATGTAATCAATCATCCCACTAATAACATTAACTGGGCACCAATCATAAGCCTGGTATTGTGCTAAATGCTGGGATAGACACATGAAACAATTTATGAACCAAAAAAAAATCACTATTTCATTACCATGAAGAAAAATAATAAACGCCAAAGAGTGTAGCTCATACAACAACAAAGCAAGTTAGAAATATTGAAAAGCAACAGTACTGTGGCTGACAGTTACTAAAATGTGCGTGACATAGAAAGACAACTGTTGGCACAAATTAAATAGTCAACCAACAACCATGAAAGCAGAAAGGTTTCTATCTATCACTTCAGTCTTATTCCCTGGCATCCATGCATTTCTGTTTCTTTGCCTTTACTCACGCTCCCTTGGTCTGGAATGTTTTCTCTCCTCTTTACCATCCAAGGGCTGTTCTCTTTAAAGAGCCAGCTGAAATCCCACTTCTCCCATGTGGCAACTCCAAACCCCAGCAACCCCTCACTTCTATAAATTCTTAATACTTTTCCCAGTCTCCACCTTATACTTCAGCAAATGTCCTATCCTACTTGCTATTGTTTCCCCTTGATTAATTTTATAATCCTAACTACCTTGCAACTATATCTGCCTCCCCACAATACTTATTATAGGAGGGAACACATTATTATAGGCACTTGATAAATGTCTGACAACTTGATTTGTTCTAGGGTGGCCTGTTATCAAAAGGTTTCATGAGGTTACAAAAAAGTTGAGAATTACTGAATGGGAACATGTATTCATTCACCACTTTGAAGTAAAAAGTGAAAACAGTTATCAATATATATAGAAAACTCCGACACTGAGGTACATATAATATAGTGGTAAGTGTTTAATTAGGTCAGCAGTTTAAAACAGTAAAGATTAGATTTATGAAAAAATTCACAAACATAATGGAACAAATATTAATGTATGAGAATTCATAGCCTCTTTGCCTTACTCCAAAAATTCTAGCATTGCTTCCAGGGCTTCCCCTTCTCTTACACTGGAAAAGTTAAGATTTACTCAGTAGATTAGTAGAGATCATGAGACTATGGGACACAGAGGCAGAAGCAAAGAATCTACACATGAAGCATTAAGGAGTCATTCAGGGAAAGAATTAAAGAGAGAATCAAAAGTGGGGCACCAGGGTGACTCAGTCGGTAAAGCAGCCAACTCTTGGTTTCGGCTCAGGTCATGATCTCAGGGTCTGTGAGATCCTGCCCCGTGTGGGGCTCTATGCTCTGTGGGGAGTCTGCTTGACTGCTTGAGATTCTTCCCCCCTCCCCCTGCCTCTCCCCACCCCCGTCTCTAAATAAATTAAATAAATCTTTTTTAAAAAGAAAGAGAGAAGGGCACCTGGGTGGCTCAGTCGGTTAAGCGTCTGCCTTCAGCTCAGGTCATGATCCCAGGGTCCTGGGATCGAGTCCTGTGTCAGGCTCCCTGCTCAGTGGAGAGCCTGCTTCTCCCTCTCCCTCTGCCTTCCTCTCTGCCTACTTGTGCTCTCTCCCTCTCTCTCTCTGTCAAATAAATAAATAAAATCTTTAAAAAAATAAATAAAAATAAAAAAGAAAGAGAGAATCAAGAAAAAAAGCTATTGGGGAAGCTGCCCGTGAGAGAGGTAGGAGTGAAAACAAAGACCAGGGTTCCAGTTCTATTCAGCTACTACCGAGCAGAAAGATTTGGGGAAAGTTATTTAAACTCTTTAAATTACAGATTTCATGTCTGTAAAATCAGAGCAATAAAACCTAGCACACTGGGGTGTTGGTAGCATTAAGTAGGTGCTTAGCCTATCATTGATTCTCAGTAAATGGAGTAAAAGTAACCATGTTATTATCAATAACAGGCTTTGAAATTTTGACTGATAATTATTTAAAAGAAGAAAAGTATAATTTATTCCTACTTGAAAATATGTTTCATCTTAGAAATTAGTTTATATCCATAGGCAAGTTATAAGAACTAGGCACAATCAAAGGAGTTAACTAGACCAGAGACTTATCCAATGTGCTGGTAGTACAGAGAGAAGCCAGGTGAGCCTGGCAGACAGTAAACCTTCCACACATCTCCTTTCTCTCTATTTTACAGTTCACCCTTCCTTTTCTTTTCATTATTTCACCAAGCATTGTTGACCTCATCCTACTTCAGTCCTACCCTCACCCTTCCTCTTTCCCTAAATTTTCGTAAGTTCCTTTTCATCCACTCTATTGCTTATACATATTGCTCCTGAGAACACAGAAATGCAAAAAGAAAGTATGAATTATCTTTCATGCATGTAATAAGCTGAACCACATGAAATTGTCATTTTGTAGGTAAAATATAAAAAAATATACAGAATGTTTATAACAGTATGTCAACCTACGAATACGACAAGTAACTTCTAATGCTATTACTATTTTGAGTTTGTGAAAAATGAAGGTAACCTCACTTTAGTAACATTGCAAAGTCATGTTCAAAGTGTGTTGAAATTTCAGTTGGTTTTGAATCACCTTAAAGCTTCCTTGCACTTGGCAAAGATGTGACTACAATTTGTAAGCCAATTTTTTTTTCAGAAAACGAGCCATAAAATATGGATGAGTGTATGTGGATATACAGTTAGGGTTCTTTGGTTTTAAGCAATAGAAGGAAACTCTAATTTACATATAAAAAATAATTTAATGAAAGGTAAAAGATAGTTCATAGAATTTTTAAAAATCTGAACAATCAGTTCTTGGTAAAAAGAGAAGGCCAACCATGGGATCTCAGGAACAGAAATTCATGTTTAGAATCCTTAGGAAGCTCCCAAAGAATGACAAAGCTCCATTTAAAAAAAAAATAGGCTTTACTTTTTAAAAGATTTATTTATTTGGGGGGCGCCAGGGTGGCTCAGTCAGTTGAGTCTGCCTTCAGCTCAGTTTTGTCATGATCTCAGGGTCCTGGGATTGAGCCCCACCTTGGGTTCCCTGCTCAGCGGAGATCTTGCTTCTCCCTCTCCCTCTGCCCCTCCCCCTGTTGTGCTCTCTCTCTCTCTCTCTCTGTCAGATAAATATATAAAATCTTTTAAAAAAAGATTTATTTATTTGAGAGAGAGAGAGAGAGAGTGCGCACACGCTCACAGACATGAGCATGCAGAGGGAGGGGCAGAGGGAGAGAGAGAAACTTTTTTTTTTTTACATTTTTATGGTTTTGGTGTAATTAATATTCTGGGTACATCCTACCTGTTTCTTAAGGTATTTAAGACATTTAATATAATCTTAAATTTTAGGCTTGTGATTTTAACGAAATGTTTAGATGTATTTAAACCTGAAATCAGTGCGGGGGGTTTTGGTTTGGGTTTTTTGGTTTTATTTAAATTCAAGTTAGTTAACATATAGTGTATTATTAATTTTCAGGCAGAATTTAGTGATTCATCAGTTGCATATAACACTCAGGGCTCATTACATCAAGTGCCCTCCTTAATGCCCATCACCCAGTTACCCCATTCCCCACCCACTTCTCCTCCAACAACCCTCAGTTTGCTCTCTATTTTTTAAGAGTCTCTTATGGTTTGTCTCCCTCTCTGTTTCTATCCTATTTTACTTTTCCTTCCCTCTCCCTATGTTCATCAGTTTTGTTTCTTAAATTTTGCATATGAGTGTAATATTTTATTTGCTTTTCTCCGACTATTTCTCTTTGCATAACACACTCTAGATCCATCCACATCGTTGCAAATGATGAGATATCATTCATTTTGATGGCTGAGTAATACCATTGTGTGTGTGTGTGTGTGTGCATGTACACACGCACACACACAAACACCATATCTTCTTTATCCATTCATCTATCGATAGACATCTAGGCTCTTTCCATAGCTTGGCTATTGTGGACACTGCTGCTATAAACATTGGGGTGCAGGTGCCCCTTCAAATCACTATTTTTCTATCCTCTGGATACATACCTAGTAGTGGAATTGCTGGGTCGTAGGGTAGTTCTGTTTTTAACTTTATGAGGAACCTCCATACCGTTTTCCAGAGGAGGGACAGAGGGTCTTAAGCAGACCCTTCACTGAGCCTGGCGACTGCCACAGCGCTCAAAATCACGACCCTGAGATCACGACCTAAACTGAAACCAAGAGTCGGACACTTAACCAACTGCACCACCCAGGTGCCCTGACAGACTATTTTTTAGGGAAGTTTTAAGTTCATGGCAAAATTGAGCTGAAGGTACAGAGATTTCCCATATACCCCCTGTCCCTACCTATGCGTAGCTTCCCCATTATCAATGTCCCCCACCAGAATGGTACATTTATTACAATCGACACATCATTTTCACCCAGAATGCAGAGTTTACATGAGGGTCCACTCTTGGTGTTGTACATTCTATGAGTTTTGACAGATGTTCAATGACATGTATCCACCATTCTAATACCATACAGAGTACTTTAATTCCCTTAACAAATCCTCTGTTTTCCACCTGTTTATCCCTCCCTCCCCCAACCCCTAGCAACCACTGATCTTTTTACTGTCTCCACAGTTTTGCCTTTTCCAGAAAGCCATAAGGTTGGAATCTACAGTATTTTTCCTAGAACTTACCTGAAAAAAAGGAATAATTTTCCCACTTCACAGGGTTCTGTATGATTACATAAGTTAATATATGTAAAGTGCTTAGAACATAGCTTAGAGCATCATATGCTCAATAAAAATTAGCTGGATAATATTCTCCCAAATCTCCTTTTATTAATTCTACCATTACAGTCACCCCTCACCCTTTCAACTTATATTTATACCAATCTCTCTGGACTATGATCTTGGCTCTCCTCTGAACCATATGTGTGTGTATGTGTGTATATATATATATAAATATATTTTCCCCCCTCATATCTCCGAAAACCAACATAGAACACGCCTTTCGGTTAGACCTAATTTTCTTCCTGCTCACATATTACCCCATAATCAATCTCTTAATCTGATCTCTTATAACTTCACATATGTGAACAAACCAATGAGGAATCTGACCCCAGGTATTCAAGACGTCATCCTCATGTTGTATTGAAAATATCATAGTAATTAGGAGGTATCAATGTGGGTAGTGAAACCACCAGCTCTTTGGGGCTAGAATATAGCTAACTTGGGATAAAATCCTGTATTATGGAAATCTGACTCATCTCTGCTAAAAATTATCTTCCCAGTGTTCTTCTATGCTTCAATCTCACTCAGAGGTTTCAAATATTCCCCAGGTGACTTGGGTAGCAAGAACTCAATGGTATTGAGATCGGCCCCAGGAAAGGTTTCAGGCCACGGAATCTTAAAGCAATGGCAGGCCACTGAAGGAGAAGGAAGTAACACAGTGAGGTAAATTTACCATTACAAGTTGCAACGGAAGGACACCTGGGTGACTCAGTTGGTTAAGCGTCTGCCTTTGGCTCAGATCATGATCTCAGGGTCCAGGGATCGAGCCCCACGTTGGAATCCCTGCTCAGCGGAGAGCCTGCTTCTCCCTCTCCCTCTGCCTGCAGCTCCCCCTGCTTGTGGTCTCTCTGTCAAATGAATAAATAAAATCTTTAAAAAAAAAAAGTTGCAATGGACTTGGTTAACATATAAAAATAAAGATTCAAAGAAACTAAAAAGTACTCAGAGTACACAGGTAAAGGATGAGGTTTATTTTAGTAAATTCAGTTAACTTGCCAGTGATCAAAAAGCAAGGAGGTAATAATCACATGCACACAGACGGGAGTGTTCCACCGTGCATTGTTGTTGCCTACCCACTAGCAATTTTTCTATCTCTTCTTTACTAAAAACCACCCAATTCATTCAAATTTTAAGTCAGCCATCTTCTTCTCAAAAGACTGGGCTTGTTTAGTTCAAGTCAATTGTGGCAACTCCATTCCCCTTGCAAATGATTACTTTAAAAATGGGCATGTGTTGTGCAAGTGGCAAATAAGTAAGGAGAAACTTTTGAAGATGGTTGGATGGGCAAATTTCATCACTCTTTAAAAAAGAACAGAAAAATTAAAAAAAAAAAAGGAAAAGAAAGTATAAAGCATTTATTCTCTCTCCTGAATTTTGAGTAACCAAATAGTTGATGAGGAAAAATTATTCTTTATTCAAGAATTCCAATTGATAAATGCAACCATTAAGAGATAATGAAGCTAGGCAACAAGTATCAGTCGATGCCAAAATATTATGCAAAAGTTGACGTGGGATTTTATAAGGAATGGAATTTATTGACAGCTTCTGAATTCACTGATGAATCATAATATCACTAAAAGTAGAACAACCAGACATTCTCTGTGCTCTGATTTGAACTTTCAGGAAGTACACAGTAGCACTTATGAACTGTTCTTGCAAAACGAAACAAAAGTAAATCTCAATCTATTCAAGTCTCTATATTTAAATCCTAGTTTGGAAATATAAGGAAGAAGGTCAAGTTAAATGCATCGCAAGGAAGCAATCCACCAAGTCCAGAATGTGGATAGTCTACAGGGTAAATGACACAGTTTCTTCAATAAAATGAATGGAGAGATGGTTAAAGATGAAATAGGCTCAGAGAAATATAACAACTAAATGCTGTATATGGGCCTTATTTGAATTATTTTTTTCTCTAGATAGTTGGGGAAAATTGAACATGGATTAGTGTGTAAATGATTTTAAGGAATTACTATAACTTTTATATGTGATAATGATATTATGGTTAAATAAAAATGCCCATACTTGCTAAAAGCATGCTGAAATGTTTATGGGCAAAATATATGATGCTTGCTTTAATATACTCAAACAAAAAAAGGAGAGGAAAGAAATAAATGAAACAGATTGGCAAAATGTCAATAATTATTAAAGCTGGGTAAAGGGGGTATACTTGAAATTTTCTGAAATTGAGAGATTTTAGAGATATGGGAAAAATCTGACAGAAGAAGGGATGCACCCTCTTCCTGTTTCCAGCTTCTGAACATTACTATGTCCTGGACAGGACAACTCTATTTATGGCAGAGCAGAGAAAGGGAAAGAAATTCATTCGTGGACTACATCACTGAGCCATGGATTAACCCGCCCTGAAACTCTTCAACTCTGTGATTTGACTGTGTCAAGGAACAAATGCTCTATTATTTCAGATAATTGTAAGATGAGTTTTCTATTACTTGCAGCCAAAAATATCCTATATTACCCTAAATGTTACACAAAATTATTGTATTGCTGTTTTGAAAATTATTTATTTTTAATTAAACAAGTAATTACATGTTCACTGAAACAAGTTACTGCACACTCTGAAAAGGAAAACAAACAATAGAAAAGAATATAGGGCACAGAGTTATTATTTGTCTTCATGCTCCCCCTCCTAATCTCTTACTCCTTATCAGATGCAACCACTACTAACACATTTTGATTTAAATTTTTTTGGAATATCTGCACCTATGTTTGCCTAGATAATACTGCTTGCGAGTACTCCTTTGTGAGTCCCTGTGCCTATGTATCTATGTATATCCTCATGTGGGACTTAATCCTTTTGGCACAAAGAACTTATCTTGTCATTCACCTGTAATTATTTCCCCGAGTGGCTAATGGAGCACTAAAATTTCACCAGGCACTCAGTAAACAGTTGTTTATAGGTGATATTGAGGCTAAGAAGACTAGCTGGGCTTATAAGAATTATTTCCAAACTGCACACAAACTGAACTCCAAGTCTGAAAATGCAATATTGTACCTTCCTCATCCCCACAGAAAAATAACAATAGGACACAACCAAAGATACCAGCAGGTGTGCAACATGCAAATGGCAAGCATGGAAACTAAAGTGACTGACATTCTGAAGACATTTTCCAGCAAGATAAATTGTCAAAGCTGAGAACATTTGAACAGCAGGGCACAGCAAAGAGGCATTACATCTTCACATTTCAAGTCATTTGGCTGTGCACAGCAGAGTTACTTATAAAACTTAGTAAAGAGAAATCTACATTAACTGTTGAGCCATCCATAGGACTGCATTTGGTAAGGAGAGAGGGCATATGTGCCCATCTGTTCCGGATCTAGCTACCTTCCCAACCTTCCCTCTCTTGTCATTTTTAGAATGTAAACATTTTGAATGTAGGGAGGAACTGGGTTCTGTGGTATGTTCTGAACAGTTTCCAGCACTTTGAGCACTTAGAACATTTTTAAGGAATAACAACATTTTGCATTGGACTGGAGGGAATAGAACTTCCCCTTCGTTTGCTAAAATGAGAATATCTTTTATTCACCAAAAGCTGTTCTTTGGCTGACCAATTTAGTAAAAGAATAAAGAACTCCCCCTCTCATGCTTAGAAGAGACCTGTTCTTAAACAATGAAATGGTAATTCAAGGAGACATATAGCAGCAGAGAGCCAGTTTGTGAAAGTATGTCTCTGAACAAGAAACATAGTTGTGGAATGTAGAAGCTCAGTTGGGCCCAGCCAGGGGTTCTGCTGAGAGGCCCACACTCTCTAGAGCAGAAATAGAAAAAAAGTGTGCAATCTTTGGCCAGGCATTTATAAAAGGGACAGAAAACTTTTGATTCCACAAGTCCAAGTTTCAAAAGGGAGAATGGGTTGGCATCAATCTTTATAGAATCTTTAAGAAGTGTTAGTAACCTGTTTCTTAAAAAGAAAATAAAAAAATTTAAAATCTCATTTGGATTTATCTTACAGCTATCACTGCACAAGTGTGAAACAAATATAAAAATAAGGTAAGTCATTATGCACTGTAATAGTGAAATATTGGAAAAAATATAAACATCCACCAATGGGGGACCAGCTGAGTCATTTATGTAGCACATCAATACAGTGGAATACTATGTAGCTATAAAAAAGAATGAAAAAGTACTCTATACAGTTATGAAAAGATCTGAGTGCTACACTGCTAAGTTTTAAGAAAAATACAGAATAATGTGTGTAATATAATGCCAGTTTTATGATAAAAAATGATAAATATCTGTATTTGTAGCAAGTATATGCATAAACAAAACTCTGTAAGAGCACATTTAGAAACTTCACAGTAAGTACCTGGCGGAGAGTAGGAACTGAGCATGTGAAAGATAAGAATTGGAGGGCTGCTTTTCATCCTGTAGTGTCTCATAGTTTCTCATTTTGAATCACATAACTCTTAAAAATATTCTTAATGAAGTTTCTTTTAAACCTTTATTAAAATGTAAAATCAATTACAGGCCAAATTTCTTCTTTAGGGTGGTTTTTTTAAATATATTCTTCCAAGTACTACAAAAGGAAGGCCATGCTGCCTCTCCTGATTGCCTCAAAAAATAAAAAAAATAAATAAAAAATTGGAGCAGGTAAAAGGATTTAAGCGTACAATACACTATTTTTCCCTAGACCGCTGATAACCTGAATATATAAATATTTGAAATGGTGAGTTGCTAATGTAAAATGAAAGATGTAACCTCAGGGGTAGAACTGAATTCACAAGGGAATGACTACAATTTAGAGGAAGAAAAATACATATAGTCAGACTAATGCTAAACCCTCAACTGTGTCCACAGAGACTGTAAACAAGAAGTCTAGGTGAGTGACAAACATTATGAGATCTTCAACAATGAATGCTAGTTTATATGCTCCACTCCATTTATGTCAATAACAGTTATATTTATGGAATATATAGATGGCCTCACCCAAAGGCCCTATTACCATAGAAAATAAAAGTGTGGGATAAAGGGCAACTCTGCCCCTTGCCCCTGGTGAAAATAAATTGTTGAAGATACAACCTAGTCAAAGAATTAATGCCTAAAGGCCTCTGTTAAAAGTTTTAATTTCTGAAATCTTTTTGTTGTATCTTCATTTTATGTTATTTCTCAGTTGTTTTGAAAATAAGTACCTATAGCAATAGGGGAAATAGAAGCTGTATTAGGTTCTCTGTCAAGGCAATATAGATCCTTCTCCCTCAATAATAACACAAAACAAAACAAAACAAAAAATTCAAGTACTACTGTTGCCTTCATTTCACTCTTTTCTTATTTAAAAAATGTTCAAGAAAATCACCAATGCTTTTTAATGTTGAATAAATGAGAAATAAGCCAATATTACACTTCAAAATGCAATGAACATAAATGATAAACCAGCTAACATTACTGTATTTGCTATTTAATTTATAAGATATTAATTATAAATGTAAATCAGGATAATGTAGGCATAATGTTTTCTTAAAGTGATAAATAATTCCACATTGTGATTCACATAAAAATCTTTCATTTAAAAATGAAATCACGGGCGCCTGGGTGGCTCAGTCGGTTGAGCGACTGCCTTCGGCTCAGGTCATGATCCCAGGGTCCCGGGATCGAGTCCCACATCGGGCTCCCTGCTCCGCGGAAAGCCTGCTTCTCCCCCTCCCACTCCCCCTGCTTGTGTTCCCTCTCTCGCTGTGTCTCTCTGTGTCAAATAAATAAATAAAATCTTTCTTTAAAAAAAATAAATAAATAAAAATAAATAAATAAAAATGAAATCACTTTTTCAAATCAGGGAAAATATACTTGGGAAGATTAAAGCCTCTCCAAATGACCCCTAGAAGCATAAACATGCTTACAAATATGAGTTAATAATCTGAGCATCATTTCAATTCAGTGTTTGTGAGGTATCAGATGTACGGGAAACTCTGGGGAAAAACAAGGAGAAACATGTCTCAACATACTATTATAAGATATTTTATTTCTATATATGATTTTGAGGTTTGTTTTATATCAATAATCTTTCCTAAGATCCAGACCATAGTATATCATAGATGATATTATTTCATTTGTCCAATATCATTAAAATTTATAATCAAGTGGCTATCAGTAGTTGCAACTTAAAAAATCATAAAAGACTTTGTTTATCGATTTGGGTATGCCACACTGTGAACAAAACAAACAAAAATCCAAATGCAAAAGTACAAGTGCAATCACTCAACTTGATATTCTGCCTGTATGTCACTAAATATCTGAAAGTAGAAGTAAAAACTCTTGAGGACTGGAAGGCTCTTAGAGGTTTTGATAATACAACAATCCTTGACAGATGATCATTCACACTGAATAATTGAGTGAGTGCTCTCAATGATGGGAAATTAACAGCCAACAGTTCCTTGCTGAATAGTTCTAATTCTTTTTTTTTTTTTTTTGAATAGTTCTAATTCTTATTGGAAAGGCTTTCCTGGTTCCAATAACTAGCCCCCATACCTTATACCAATTATTCCAAAGTAAACAACAAAAAATTCTCTTTCCCCAACGTGGCAGGCTTTCAAATATTCAAACATTGCTGTCATGTACCCAGGTTGTTTTTGGTGCCAAACCAAACACCTTCACATCATTCAAGTGTTTTCTTATACTTTCCAGACTCTCCACCTTCTACCTTCCCCCCTTCTCTTTGATATTCTAGCATGTCAATGTCCCTCTTAGAGTGTGACACCTAGAACTGAATATAACACAAGTTTGGTCTAACTAGCAAACACTGCCCCAGGAAAAGTCTCTCTCTTGATGGGGATCATGCCATGTCTCAGCTAATGCAGCCTGTAATTATATGCCGTAATGGTCAAAACATATTTTCTTTGTCTCATATTGCATTTAGGATTAACCACAATGCTAATAAGGTCTTGGCAATATTATACTTTCTGACTATTTATATTATTTTAATAATCATAGGACTTAACATTAATATCGGCAAAATTTTATCTGATTGGTTTTATTCCATCTTTCCAATGAGTATTAATCCTGTTATCCAATATATTCACTGTACCTCAAAGTTTATATTAATTGCAATTTTTTTAAGCATGGGTACTGTTTCCAAAGCAGTAAAAAAAAATGCTTAATAGGGAAACTAGAGCATTATGAAACTTCACTAGAGACAGTCTTAAAAAGTGATATTGGTGCATTAATTAGATTTCTTTGCTTTTGTTGCTCAATTATATACAATTTCAGTTACTTGCATTATCCCTAATTCTGTATCTCATCACCTGCTCAAAAAGTATATAATGAGGGATTGTCAAGTGACCAAGCCACTCTCTACCATGGAATATTGTTGACCCATCAATTTAGCAATCCTTAAGAGAAATGAAAATGGCATTACTTAGGAAGGACTTTTTGCTGGTGAATACATGCTGCCACCCAGAGATTATATTTCACGTCTCTATGTATCATGTACAAACTTATTTCTTCACCAAAAAAAAAAAATATGTATCTGCACATATGACCTTAGAATTTGGCATTCAACGTTTTGAAGTGTGAAATTTTTAAAAACCTAAACACTAATGAAATTACTAAGAGTGGTCAAAGGAAGAAATAGAATTCTGGTATGATTGATTACTCAGTTCCAGTTATATCTGGATGTCTTCTATTCAGTTCTATATCTAATGTAATAATAACATAAGATATTCTGGAGAAGATAGGATTCTTTTAAACATGAATCTTATTAATGTTATCCAAAGTTGCATGTGTGTTTGTTTTTAAATGGCTACGCTTCTGTCAACACTTTTTATCTTCTTGGGAAATAGAAGAAGAGTCTAGTCACAAAGTACTCTTCCTTAGTTATGATAGTATCTATGGTGAGCAAATGAATGAACTAAGAAATAAGAGAAAGGTGGGGGAGGGGGAGTGAGAATTTTGTTTACTAACAAATTGGTCTTGTAGCTCTCTTTATTAGGGTATAAATGCTTTCCTTAAGTGGCTTATTTCCTTAAGTGGGAAAGTCAATTCACTAAGGAGAGGCAGGGAGAAAGAGGTACACTAATGACTTGAGACAATCCCACCCAAATCTTTCACACAAGTTCTTGGACAGAATTGGCTAACTTATTCCAAAAGAATTTTTAATTTTTAATATTGAGACATAATAAACCCCTTGAAATCCATCTGTGGACTAATACAGAAACATCACAAGCCAGTTAAGAGACAGTGGTCTATCTACATGCAACATTTTGGAAGTCTTAATTGAAATTGTAAAAATGATATAAATTAATTTCTTCAATTATTTTTAAAAATATTCTTTTCATAAAAATAATTCTAACATAAGATACTTCTTTTCCCAAGAGAAAAAAATAAACTTGAACTGAGTAGATTTCTAAAAAAAAATAATTGAGTTCATGTAACCATATAAGAAAACATTAATTATGGTACAAGTACACTATATAGAGATTAACTGGTCTAAAATGTCACATGTTGTGTAGGTAAAGAGAACTTGGTATCACAAAGCAACTCTGGTCTTCATTAAAATTTCCACTATAGGTTATAAGGCAATCCAAATTTTTTAATACAATTATTTATTTTAAAGATTTTTATATTTTATTTTTAAGGAATTTCTACACCCAACGTGGGACTCGAACTCACAATCCCAAGATCAAGAGTTGCATGCTCCACTGATTGAGCCATCCAGACATCCCAAGGCAATCCAAAAGTTTTAAAGAATACTCTCAATTTTTTAGTAGGTTTATTCTATTACATTTCTCGTTAATCTGCATTCTTTTCTTGATCTTTTCCCTTGGCATTAAGAAAGTCATTTGATCTTTTTAAAACTTGTACTGTTTTGCCAACTACAAAATTGAATGGCAAAATTATTTGCTCCTCTTCCCTCTTCCTAAAGATCATTAGCATTAAAAATGTTTATTTCTATTTGTGTCACTTTGGGCAAAGTTGTAAGATGTTAATTGTGTAACAGAGAAAGGTGTTTCTTCTCGACTTAGCTGTGCTCCTGACATCATCTCAGTGTGATATTTTGTTGGTCCAGGGATGGCTAGGAAGAGGAGAGGTGCATGGGTACGCTGAGGCACACTGACCCAAAGCTCTTTGGAACCTTGAAGCTAGAAAACCTGCCATTTGAAAACTGTGAGCAACTTTATGTTCTCTAAGATATGGAAATCATATACCACTTTTTCTTCATCCTTGAAAAAAATACCAAAATGAGTCCCTTCATTATACAAATATTAAGTATCAATGTTGGGGAAGCTGTGACTCCAAAGATCTGAATTATTCACTGAGATCATGGAAAAGGCTCAGTTTGACCTCTGCAGATTCTCTTCCTTAAAGAAAAATCCCTTTTTTTAAAAGATTTTTTATTTATTTATTTGAGAGAGAGTGAGACAAAGATAGCAACAGAGAGCATGAGCGAGAAGAGCGAGCACGAGGGGGGAGGAGAGGGGGGAGGAGAGGGGGGAGGAGAGGGAGAAGCAGGCTCCCCGCTGAGCAGGGAGCCGGATGCGGGGCTCGATCCCAGGACCCTGGGATCGTGACCTGAGCTGAAGGCAGACACTTAACTGACTGAGCCACCAGGTGCCCCAAGAAAAATCCCTTTAAATCTCCATTTTCACTGCAGCATACCTGCAAACTCTTGCTTTCCTTGTAGGTGAGGAAGCATGATACATCTAATTATTGCTAATAGAATAGCAGGAACTAAGATTTAGAACAGTCGGAAAGATACCTGGGTTTTTTTTGTTTTTTTTTTAATTTTTTTGTTGTTAATCACCATACATTACATCATTAGTTTTTGATGTAGTGTTCCATGATTCATTGTTTGCATATAACACCCAGTGCTCCATGCAGGGCATGCCATCTTTAATACCCATCACCAGGTTAACCCATCCTCCTACCCCCCTCCCCTGTAGAACCCTCAGTTTGTTTCTCAGAGTCCATAGTCTCTCATGGTTCATCTCCCCCTCCGATTTTCCCCCTTCATTTTTCCCTTCCTACTACATATCTGCATGTGTACACTGAAAACTAACATGCTGCAATGAAACATGTGCAGGATCCACAACATTTAATGATTTTTATGCCATATACAAAGTACCCTGGACCCTTCTTTTTTGACTGATGGATCTTATGACTAAATGTGCCAATATGGTAAATTTTCCCATGGCTACAGGTAGACTCTAACATTATCCATAAGATTCCTACTGCTGGGTAAAAAGGAAAAAGTTACCTATTTTTTTGTTAGATACTGCCAAATTCCTCCAAAGAAGTTGTACCATTTTACACCTGCTTCCCCCAGCAGTGTAAGAAAGTGACCTATTCCTACAGGCTTACCAACAGAGTGTATCACCAAACTTTTATGTGTTGATAATCTAATAGGTGACACATGTACCGTGGTGTCAATTTAACCTATCTCTCACTTATTATGACTAAGATTGAGTATCTTCTCATAGGTCTAAGGACCACATGGAATTTTTTTTTCTGTGTTGTCTCTGTTCATACCCTTTGCTTATTTTTCTACTGGTGGTCTTTTGCTTCTTAATTTCTAAGAATTTAAACACTCCCTAAATTAGTTTATGAATTTAATACAAGTCCAATAAAAATGCCAATACATTTGTCTTCTTTTCTGAAATAGACAAGAAGTGCTGGGTTTTTTGGATACATCTTGCTTGTTTATTTTTCTCTACAAACTTGAGAAACAACTTGGGTTTCTATAAATACATAGAACAACATAAAATTTGCATATTTCTTGTTAAGTTTTATCTAGGTACTGTATTTTATCTTTTATTTCTTGCTCTTGAAAAGGGGTCTTGTCTTTGATAATATCTTTTTTTTTAAAGATTTTATTTATTTATTTGAGAGAGAGAGAATGAGAGAGAGAGAACACCTGAGAGGGGATAGGGTCAGAGGACGAAGCAGACTCCCTGCCGAGCAGGAAGCCCGATGCGGGACTCGATCCAGGGACTCCAGGATCATGACCTGAGCCGAAGGCAGTCGCTTAACCAACTGAGCCACCCAGGCGCCCT